>NC_025999.2:47627473-47695025 GCF_000442705.2 Elaeis guineensis | reverse complement strand
CCAATTGGTTTATTGGATAAGCCAAGTGCAAGGAAAAACTAGTCCTAGTTCAACTAGGACTTGGGTCAATCTAATTTCTAATTTGATTTGAAAATTAAATCAGATTTAAATCTAATTTAATCTGATTAAATTAGGTTCTTAATTAGGTTAAGACCTATTTTAATTGGGTTGATCTAATTTTGATTTGATTTGGTTTGGGAAACCAAATTAAAACAAGTTATGAGACAGAATCCTAGTAGGACTAGGATTCCACCTTGCGCCACATAAACCTTCTCCACGCCCTCTCTCTTATTCAATGCCAATCTCCACTTATTTTGTGTGACAAAAGCCCTCTCCCAGATCTCTCCCACGTTCACAAAAGGTCTCCTCTCTTCTTTCTTACATGGAAGGTGATTTGGATCAAATCTAAAAGGAATAAGTTTGGATTTCGAATTCTATGAGATAGAGTTTTAGAAATCCAAAACTCTTTCAATTTTGCACCGAATTTATCCAAATTTTTTTTGGAATTTTTGTGGCTTTTAGGGTTTACATTGTACACCCTTTTCTGATGATCCATGTATGAAAATATGGAGGAGGTGCTCAAGAGTTGGGCGTCCCTTAACTTGCCATGTTTGGATAAGCCTTGACTAGGTGTTTGACCTAGACAAGGACTCTATCATATCTCTCTATATAAGATGAGTTTCTTCATGAAATTTTAAGGGGAGATAGATATGTGAGAGGTCTTTTCTCCATCCAAAAATCAGAGAGAAATACCTTTAGGTCGTGGAGATATAAAAGATGCAAGTTTGGGTGTCTAGAGAGAAAAACGTGAAGAAGAAGAGGGTCTTCTTCTAGGGTTTTTATTTTCATATCTTTCCTCCTTCCATCTTAAGTTTCCTGAGAGTGTCTCAGATCTGAAACTCCTCCTTCTACTTTCCATCTTTGGAAGAGTCCAAATCAAGAAGAAGGAGGCACCTGATCAACCATCAAAGAAGGATCAGCGCAGTACTAGCATACTGTGCTGATTTCCTGAAGCAGGACTTCTGATTAAGATTCGTGGGCTCGTGTGGATGACTCCTAGAGGCCGGACGCGTGTGCAGCTTGCAACATCATCCTCAAGCCCAGATCAGCAAGGTTAGAACGTCTAACTTGCAAGGTAATAGATCTGATCTATTATTTAATACATACATTAGATGTAGTATAGAAACATGTTGATATGATCAACATGTAGTTCATGCTTTATTTATATATTTTAATTTTTGATTTAATGCCATGTAATAATATGTAATAGGATCTTAGATCTAAGGATTTTTTGATTTTAGAAAATAAATTTTGATTTATTTTAGTCTTCCGCTGTATGATCTTGAAAAAGTTTTAAGATCTAACCCTGAAACCCTAAATCTGGTTCCTTCAATTGGTATCAGAGCCTAGGTTCTTTATTACATGATTATTTATACATGCTTAAATTATTTTTTAGATTAGATCTAATTTATAATCTGATTATTAAATCTGAAATTAAAATTTTAGATCAATCACAAACTGCAAGGTTGTCCTGCTGTAAGGTTTACCCCTTACAGTGCAAAGGTTGTCCTAGTTTGTGTAGATCTATCTTTAATCATAAATTTGTTAGATATGATCTAGATTAAATTTATGATTTATTAGATTTAAAAGTTATTTAAATCTGAAATAAAATCTCTTTGTTAATAATTTTTATGCAAAGAAATTATTTAAAGTTGAAATTATTTCAATTACATGAACCTGTTTAGATTAGATCTAAAGTAGTTTCATGTTTATTTCACTTGCATCTTGATTATGAATCAAACATACAATATGATTGGTAGAATCATATTGTAAAATTATTTTACAAATATGAAAATGATTTTTTGAAAAGCCGAACCCAACCCTCAGTCCAAAACTTAATTAAGAATTAAGAAGTTGTTTGATTAGGTTCTAGGATTGTGAATTGAAGAACCTAAGACACAAATCATAACACATTGGGTTAATGGGTTAGTAGAAATTAGGTCCATTAATTGGGTTAGACCTATGGTTAGATTAAAGATGGACTTAATTAGAGAATTGACTAAATCTAATCAATTGTTGTCTTAGATTAGGTCAAGGATTCTCTAGATCAATTACAATAGTTGTAGTTGGTCAAGTCCATGTCTTTAACGAGAACCAAATGGACTTGATTCTTGGCTAAGCGGTCTAGCACGAACTGTTAGGTTGATCTAATCGAAACTAATTAAACCAGTTGGTGTCTAAGGTAAACCAGACCGGTGGTTTTTAATTGGGAGCCCGCTTACCTGGCCATTTCTGATGGTGTCTAAGGCAAGCTTTGGCAGACCCTCCCACTGATCGAACTTACCTGGCCTCTTGGTGAAATTATGTTTTGATCGGATCACTTGACTATTCGAGCTGACCCATGTCAGCTAGGTAAATCAGTGTGACTGATTTAGGTGCTCCTAGACCAGCCCTTTTAATGGTCTCCCTTAAGCTGACTTGGTGAAGTCAGTGGGAGCATCATGATAAGCTGGTTCATCTGACCTCATCCTCTATATAATTTAATCCTCTAAAATTATTAGGTCCTTAAAATGATAAAGTTATGGAGATAACTGAGTCATAGCCTCCCATTAAGGTGTTTGATAATGAGTCCATGAACTCAATAATCATTGCAGACCCAAAGGCCTGGTGCTTGTTGACTAATGGAATTATCACTCATCATATGATGACTTGGAAGTGTCTCTCTAATGGTGGTTAGGTGAGCCAACCAAAGTTGGGCTTAATCATTCGTTGGTTAGATACACCAAGTATGATCATGTTAATGGTTGGACCTAACCGGATCCTTACAGTGGAGGCCAAAGCCTACTGATTAGGTTTCTGGGGCAAAATTAAAATTACTAGAAATTGTTTAGAGAAACAATTGGTAATGAACCTACCCTTAGATGTACATGGGTTGGCCAACCAAAGTTGGGCTTGTGTGCAGTCTAAGTGGATTCTAGTACCCGCTAAGAATTAGGGTAATTCCTCGAATTGAAGGTAGAGGCTACCAATTCGAATAAAATAGTGGGAGAAACCTTTTGATTAAAGTCCAAATCTTTAGGTTTAATGAATCAATTACTAATTAGGTTATGGTTTTCTTTTGTGCAAATATGGCCACTTCCCTATCGCTCCGATCATTGTTGGACAATGATAAGTTGGTGGGACCCAACTTCGGTAGCTGGTACCGAAAGTTGAAGATAGTCCTGGAGCATGAACGGATCCTATATGTGATAATGGATCCTGCACCTGAGGAGCCAGCTGTCAATGCACGTGGAACAGTCAGAGACACTTACCAGAAGTGGCTCAGTGACCGGACCATGGTGCGCTGTATCATGCTGGCTGCTATCATGAGTGACGAGTTCAGTCGCAGATTCGAGATGGCTCAGCCAAAGGACATGCTTCAAGTGTTGGAGGATACCTTTGGCACACCCGATGACGTAGAGAGGCACAAGACTAGTTGTGCCATCTTCAACGCCAAAATACGGGATGGAGTCTCTATCACTGATCATGTATTGTACATGATCGAGCTGATGGAACGATTGAGCAAGCTCGGCTTTCCCTTGCATGAGCAGCTTGGGAAAGATGCAATACTGAACTTGCTGCCCAAGTCTTATCTCCCATTCCTCACTCATTATAGAATGACAAAGCCTGAAGTAAACTACCATGGGTTAATGGGGTTGCTTCAGAACTTTGAGAAGGATCACCAACTCCTCAAGGAGTCGGTGAACTCAGTGAACTCAGTGGGAGGTTCATCTTCTGGTTCTCGACCCTTTGAGAAAGGAAAGAAGAACAAGAAGAAGAAAGTCAAGAAGGTGCAAGTTCAGGCTGGGACATCTGTGCAGAGCCAGACCAAAAAGATCAAGCCTGATAAGAGTCTATTCTACTGGCAAGCACCCTAGATTAGATAGTGTGTCAAATATCTACTTATGGCATTGGAGGCTAGGTCATATAAATAAGAACAGAATAAACAGGTTGACTCAAGAGGGAATCCTCAAAGTCAGTGATTGTGAATCACTTCCAACCTGTGAGTTCTGCCTTCTTGGTAAAATGACCAAGTCACCTTTTACTGAAAAAGGTGAGAGAGCTACTGAGCTCTTGGGCCTAGTACATACTGATGTATGTGGGCCCATGAGCACCAGCGCTAGAGGTGGATATTTCTACTTCATAGCTTTCACGGATGACCTATACCTATATGGATATGTCTATCTGATGAAACATAAGTCGGATTCATTTGAAATGTTCAAACGATTCCGAAGTGAAGTAGAAAAACAAACTGGAAAGAGTATTAAAACTCTTCGATCTGATCGAGGAGGAGAATATTTTTCTAGTGAATTTCTCACATATCTAGGAGAGAATGGGATTCTCTCCCAATGGACTCCTCCAGGAACACCACAGCATAATGGTGTGTCTGAAAGGAGGAATCAGACTCTGTTAGACATGGTCCGATCCATGATGGGTTTTGCTAGCTTGCCGATATCCTTCTGGGGATATGCACTCGAATCGACTTGTTATCTATTAAATAGGGTTCCAAGTAAGTCTGTAATTAAGACTCCATATGAGATATGGACGGGACGTAAGCCAGCACTTTCACACCTTAGGGTCTGGGGGTGCCCGGCCTATGTCAAACGATTAGTCACAGACAAACTTGGACCTAGATCTGACAAATGCTCATTCATAGGGTACCCCAAAGAGGCAAAAGAATATTTTTTCTACCATGCTGATGAACAAAAGGTGTTCGTCAGCCTTAAGGCAATCTTTTTAGAAAAGGAGTTCCTTGGTGAAGGAACCGTTGCCTCTAAGGTTGAACTTGATGAAGTTCAACAGGTAGAAGGACCGACACCAATAGCTGAACCTGAGTCGGATATGATTAGATCAGATCTGGAGCCCAATATACCTGTACCATTAAGGCGATCCGGTAGAGTACCGCATCAGCCGGACAGATACTACGATTTCTTGGTCCGGGACGGTGATCCCATCAAACTTGATGAGAATAATGAGGATCCGATCACCTATATGGATGCTATGCAGAGACCTGATTCCGAGAAATGGCTTGAAGCCATGAAATCCAAAATGGAGTCCATAAGGTCAACGATGTATGGACATTAGTTGACCTACCTGAAGGGGTTAAACCCATTGGGTGTAAATGGGTCTTCAAAAGGAAGAGGAGCGCAGACGGAAAGGTGGAGACCTATAAAGCCCGTCTGGTTGCCAAGGGGTATCGTAAACGTTATGGTATTGACTATGACGAGATGTTTTTTCCCTGTGGCAATGCTCAAATCTATTCAGATAATGCTTGCAATAGCTGCCATCTAGATTATGAGATCTGGCAGATGGATGTAAAGACAGCTTTTCTTAATGAAGAGCTGACCGAAGAGGTGTATATGATACAACCTGAGAGGTTTACATCCACAGATGAGTTCAAGGTGTGCAAGCTTCAGAGATCCATTTATGGATTGAAGCAAGCTTCTCGGAGTTGGAACATGCATTTTGATAAGGTGATCAAAACGTATGGCTTCATTAAGAATGGAGAAGAGCCCTGCATCTATAAATGGGCAAATGGTCCAGTTGTGGTATTCCTTGTCTTGTACGTGGATGACATTCTCTTAATCGAGAATGACATCCCCGCACTACAGGGAATAAAAGTTTGGTTGTCATCACAGTTCTCCATGAAGGACTTAGGTGAAGCATCCTACATCCTAGGGATGAAGATCTATAGGGATAGATTTAAAAGGATGCTTGGGTTATCCCAGTCCATGTACATAGATACTGTGCTGAAGAGGTTCAGCATGGAGAATTCCAAGAAGGGCTATCTACCGATAGGCCAAGGAATTTCTCTCTCTAAGAAGGATTGTCCGACAACTCCTGAAGAGAGAGAGCGTATGAGTAGAGTCCCATATGCTTCAGCCGTGGGATCTATCATGTACGCCATGACATGTACAAGACCAGATGTGGCATACTCACTAGGAGTAGTGAGTAGATACCAATCTGATCCTAGAGAGAATCACTGGAAAGTGTTTAAAGCCATCCTTAAGTATTTGAGAAATACTAAGGACCAATGGTTGGTTTATGGCAAGTCAGATCTGAAACTTGTGGGGTTCACAGACTCTAGCTTTCAATCTAACCATGATGACAGCAGGAGTGTGTCGGGTTATATCTTTACTCTGAATGGTGGAGCCATCTGCTGGAAGAGTTCCAAGCAGCATACTGTAGCAGACTCTGTTTGTGAAGTGGAGTATATCGCAGCATCAGATGCCGCGAAGGAAGCTATGTGGCTGAGGAAATTCATCAACGAGCTCGGAGTATCACCCTCCCTCGATGGTCCGGTCCTGCTCTACTGCGACAACACTGGTACCATAGCTCAGGTGAAGGAACCCAAAGCACATCAGCGGACGAAGCACATCTTGCACCGCTTCCACCTGGTCCAAGAGATCGTGGATCGAGGTGACGTCGACCTTCAGAAGATCGACTGAAAGGAGAACCTAGCCGACCCCTTCACTAAAGCCCTGGCAATAAAGGAGTTCGACAACCATAAGTCGAAGATGGGTATTAGATACTGTGCCGAGTGGCTTTAAGACAAGTGG
This sequence comes from Elaeis guineensis, assembly GCF_000442705.2. Lineage (NCBI taxonomy): Eukaryota > Viridiplantae > Streptophyta > Magnoliopsida > Arecales > Arecaceae > Elaeis > Elaeis guineensis. Next base: position 47,688,426 of record NC_025999.2, on the reverse strand, counting down.
GAGTTGTTGGAAAATGTGTCCCAAAAAGCCAATCGTCAAGCTGTTGACGGTTGAGCAACCAAGTATTGTAATTGATTTGTTAATAAATAAAATATATTTGGCATCTTCATCATAAGCTTTCATCTTCTAATGAACTCCGTTGTTATGATGAAGTCCTTAGGACTATTTAGGTTCGATAAAGAGAGGATTTATCGATTAGTCCTTAAAACTGTTCACGACCAAATGATAGGCTGTTAATAAGGACGACAGCTTCTATCGAGCATAGGTCGCTGTAGGCCATATGGGTTGGTTGTCCTCTTAACCAAGGAGTGTGGAGACACTGGTATGGCATACAGGTGAGATGTAAGGGTACATCGTCATTGAACGTGACCAACTCCAGAGCATTCTGCTGTCGAGAATGTCTCTGAGGGATATAGGTATAAGTGTCCCTTAGACTTGAGATCGCCTCAGTGACTTGCAAGCAACTCACTGTGCTTTGGTACTGGACTAACTGAATTTCTAATTCAGGGACGGAAGGCTTCTGGGCACAGTCAAGTACTTGCGAAGTCAGAGTGTGATCGAGATGGGATTGACCACTCCAAGAGTTGGAGAAGAATGAGTCGCTGTATTTCAATTTAGCAAAACCTTGGCCAGGGTAATCCATCAGATGGATTTGATATTTTGAAATACAATGTGGACAACCTGATCAGAGTTGACAGTTGAGCTCTGGGGTGTTCTATGATCATTTTGGTCAAAGGGATGAATTATATGAAAACTATATCCGCATGGGTTCTAAGGATGTTGTTCTACACATTCGACCTATCCGGACGTCGGGTACCATTGCTAGATGGTCACTTCGATTGGTATAGGAATTTGTTTCTATACTACCGGCTTATGTTCTGACCTATGAGGTCACACACATTAGAGTTCATGATCCGATCGGATGGTTGATCAACGATTAAGAATCATTATAGGGTTAAATAATCAATACGATTGACATTTAACCCAGTGCAAGTGTTGCAGGAGGATCGATTAGCAATTTGATTGGTAATTGGCTTAATTTGATTAAGCCAATGGGATGAGATTAAGTTTAATTAAATATAATTTAATTAGATTTGATTTGGGCTTGATTGGATCAAGTCCAATTGGTTTATTGGATAAGCCAAGTGCAAGAAAAAACTAGTCCTAGTTCAACTAGGACTTGGGTCAATCTAATTTCTAATTTGATTAAAAAATTAAATCAAATTTAAATCTAATTTAATCTGATTAAATTAGGTTCTTAATTAGGTTAAGACCTATTTTAATTGGGTTGATCTAATTTTGATTTGATTTGGTTTGGGAAACCAAATTAAAACAAGTTATGAGACAGAATCCTAGTAGGACTAGGATTCCACCTTGCGCCACATAAACCTTCTCCACGCCCTCTCTCTTATTCAACGCCAATCTCCACTTATTTTGTGTGACAAAAGCCCTCTCCCAGATCTCTCCCACGTTCACAAAAGGTCTCCTCTCTTCTTTCTTACATGGAAGGTGATTTGGATCAAATCTAAAAGGAATAAGTTTGGATTTCGAATTCTATGAGATAGAGTTTTAGAAATCCAAAACTCTTTCAATTTTGCACCGAATTTATCCAAATTTTTTTTGGAATTTTGTGGCTTTTAGGGTTTACATTGTATACCTTTTTTTGGTGATCCATGCATAAAAATATGGAGGAGGTGCTCAAGAGTTGGGCGTCCCTTAACTTGCCATGTTTGGATAAGCCTTGACTAGGTGTTTGACCTAGACAAGGACTCTATCATATCTCTCTATATAAGATGTGTTTCTTCGTAAAATTTTAAGGGGAGATAGATATTTGAGATGTCTTTCTATCATCCAAAAATCAGAGAGAAATACCTTTGGGTCATGGAGATATAAAAGATGCAAGTTTGGGTGTCTAGAGAGAAAAACGTGAAGAAGAATAGGGTCTTCTTCTAGGGTTTTTATTTTCATATCTTTCCTCCTTCCATCTTGAGTTTCCTGAGAGTATCTCAGATCTGAAACTCCTCCTTCTACTTTCCATCTTTGGAAGAGTCTAAATCAAGAAGAAGGAGGCACCTGATCAACCATCAAAGAAGGATCAGCGCAGTACTAGCATACTGTGCTGATTTCCTGAAGCAGGACTTCTGATTGAGATTCGTGGGCTCGTGTGGACGACTCCTAGAGGCCGGACGCGTGTGCGGCTTGCAACATCATCCTCAAGCCCAGATCAGCAAGGTTAGAACGTCTAACTTGCAAGGTAATAGATCTGATCTATTATTTAATACATACATTAGATGTAGTATAGAAACATGTTGATATGATCAACATGTAGTTCATGCTTTATTTATATATTTTAATTTCTGATTTAATGCCATGTAATAATCATGTAATAGGATCTTAGATCTAGGGATTTTTTGATCTTAGAAAATAAATTTTGATTTATTTTATTCTTCCGCTGTATGATCTTGAAAAAGTTTCAAGATCTAACCCTGAAACCCTAGATCTGGTTCCTTCAGATATATCCTTACATCTCATCTGTATGCCATACCAATATCTCTACACTCCTTGGTTAAGAGGATAACTAACTCATATGGCCTACAGCGACCTATGCTCGATAGAAGCTGTCATCCTTATTAACAGCCTATCATTTGCTCGTGAACAATTTTAAGGACTAATCGATAAATCCTCTCTTTATCGAATCTGAATAGTCCTAAGGACTTCATCATAACAACGGAGTTCGTTAGAAGATGAAAATTTATGATGAAAATATCAAAAATATATTTTATTTATTAACAAATCAGTTACAATACTTGGTTGCTCAACCGTCAACAGCTTGACGATTGACTTTTGAAATATTTTCCAACAACTCCCACTTGTCCTAAAGCCACTCAGCACAGTATCTAATACCCATCTTCGACTTGTGGTTGTCGAACTCCTTTAGTGAAGGGGTCGGCCAGATTTTGCTTTCCGTCGATCTTCTGAAGGTCGACGTCACCTCGATCCACGATCTCTCAGACCAGGTGGAAGCGGCGCAAAATGTGCTTCATCCACTGGTGTGCTTTGGGTTTCTTCACCTGAGCTATGGCACCAGTGTTGTCGCAGTAGGGCAAGACTGGACCATCGAGGGAGAGTGCTACTCCGAGCTCGGTGATGAATTTTCTCAGCCACACAGCTTCCTTCACGGCATCCAATGCTGTGATGTACTTCACCTCACAAACAGAGTCTGCCACAATATGCTGCTTGGAACTCTTCTAGCAGATAGCTCCACTATTCAGAGTAAAGATATAACCTGACATGCTTCTACTGTCATCATGGTCAGATTGAAAGCTGAAGTCTGTGAACCCCACAAGTTTCAGATCTGACTCACCATAAACCAACCATTGGTCTTTAGTATTTCTCAAATACTTAAGGATGGCTTTAACCACTTTTCAGTAATTTTCTCTAGGATCAGATTGGTATCTACTCACTACTCCTAGTGAGTATGCCACATCTGGTCTTATACATTAAATGGCATACATGATAGATCCCATGACTGAAGCATATGGGACTCTACTCATATGCTCTCTCTCTTCAGGAGTTATCAGATAATCCTTCTTAGAGAGAGAAATTCCATTTTCTATCGGTAGATAGTCCTTCTTGGAATTCTCCATGCTGAACCTCTTCAGCATAGTGTCTATGTACATGGCTTGGGATAACCCAAGCATCTTTTTAGATCTATCCCTATAGATCTTCATCCCTAGGATGTAGGATACTTCACCCAAGTCCTTCATGAAAAACTATGATGACAACCAAACTTTTATTCCCTGTAGTGCGGGGATGTCATTCTCGATTAAGAGAATGTCATCCACGTACAAGACAAGGAATACTACAACTAGACCATTTGCCCATTTATAGATGCAGGGCTCTTCTTCATTCTTAACGAAGCTATACATTTTGATCACCTTATCAAAATACATGTTCCAACTCCGAGAAGCTTGCTTCAATCCATAAATGGATCTTTGAAGCTTGCACACCTTGGATTTATCTGTAGATGTAAACCCCTCAGGTTGTATCATATACACATCTTCGGTCAGCTCTTTATTCAGGAAAGCTGTCTTTACATCCATTTGTCAGATCTCATAATCCAGATGGGTAGCTATTGCAAGCATTATCCGAATGAATTTGATCACTGCCACAGGGGAAAACATCTCGTCATAGTCAATACCATAACGTTGACGATACCCCTTGGCAACCAGACGGGCTTTATAGGTCTCCACCTTTCCGTCTGTGCTCCTTTTCCTTTTGAACATCCATTTACACCCAATGGATTTCACCCCTTCAGGTGGGTCAACCAATGTCCATATATCGTTGACCTTCATGGACTCCATTTCGGATTTCATGGCTTCAAGCCATTTCTCAAAATCAGATCTCTGCATTGCATCCATATAGGTAATCGGATCCTCATTGTTCTCATCGAGTTCGATGGGATCACCATCCCGGATCAAGAAATCGTAGTATCTGTCTGACTGACGTGGTACTCTATCGAATCGTTTTAATGGTGTAGGTACATTGGGCTTTGAATCTGATCTAATCAAATCGACTCAAGTTCAGCTATTGGTATCGGTCCTTCTACCTGTTGAACTTCATTAAGTTCAACCTTAAAGGCAACGGTTCCTTCATCAAAAAACTTTTTTTCTAAAAAGATTGTCTTAAGGTTGACGAACATCTTTTGTTCATCAGTATGGTAGAAAAAATATCCTTTGGTCTCTTTGGGATACCTGATGAATATGTATTTGTTAGACTTAGATCCAAGTTTGTCTGTGACTAATCGTTTGACATAGGTCGGGTACCCCCAGACCCTAAGGTGTGAAAGTGCTGGCTTATGCCCTGTCCATATCTCATATGGAGTCTTAATTACAAACTTACTTGGAACCCTATTTAACAGATAACAGGCCGATTCGAGTGCATATCCCCAGAAGAATATCGGCAAGCTGGCAAAATCCATCATGGATCGATCCATGTCTAATAGAGTCTAATTTCTCCTTTCAGACACCCCATTATGCTGTGGTGTTCCTAGAGGAGTCCATTGGAAGAGAATTCCTTTCTCTCCTAGATATGTGAGAAACTCACTAGAAAGATATTTTTCTCATCGTTCAGATCGAAGAGTTTTAATACTCTTTCCAGTTTATTTTTCTACTTCACTTTGGAATCATTCGAACATTTCAAATGAATCCGACTTATATTTCATTAGATAGACATATCCATATCTGGATAGATCATCTGTGAAAGTTATGAAGTAAAAATATCTACCTCTAGCACTTGTACTCATAGGCCTGCATACATCAGTATGTACTAGGCCCAAGAGCTCAGTAGCTCTCTCACCTTTTTCAATAAAAGGTGACTTGGTCATTTTACCAAGAAGATAGGACTCATAGATTGGAAGTGATTCACAATCACTGACTTTGAGGAATCTCTCTTGAGTCAACCTGTTTATTCTGTTCTTGTTTATATGACCTAGCCTATAGTGCCATAAGTAGATATCTGACACACACTATCTAATCTAAGGTGCTTGCCAGTAGAATAGACTCTTATCGGGCTTGATCTTTCTGGTCTGGCCCTACACTGATGTCCCTGTTGGGAAATATGTCCCAAAAGCCAATCGTCAAGCTGTTGACGGTTGAGCAATCAAGTATTATAATTGATTTGTTAATAAATAAAATATATTTGGCATCTTCATCATAAGCATTCATCTTCTAAAGAACTCCGTTGTTATGATGAAGTCCTTAGGACTATTTAGATTCGATAAAGAGAGGATTTATCGATTAGTCCTTAAAACAGTTCACGACGAAATGATAGGCTGTTAATAAGGACGATAGCTTCTATCGAGCATAGGTCGCTGTAGGCCATATGGGTTGGTTGTCCTCTTAACCAAAGAGTGTGGAGATACTGGTATGGCATACAAGTGAGATGTACTGGTACATCATCATTGAATGTGACCAACTCCAGAGTATTCTGCTGTCGAGAATGTCTCTGATGGGATATAGGTATAAGTGTCCCTTAGACCTGAGATCGCCTCAGTGACTTGCAAGCAACTCACTGTGCTTTGGTATTGGACTAACTGAATTTTCAATTCAGAGATGGAAGGCTTCTAGGCACAGTCAAGTACTTGCGAAGTCAGAGTGTGATCGAGATGGGATTGACCACTCCAAGAGTTGGAGAAGAATGAGTCGCTGTATTTCAATTTAGCAAAATCTTGGCCAGGGTAATCCATCAGATGGATTTGATATTTTGAAATACAATGTGGACAATCTGATCAGAGTTGACAGTTGAACTCTGGGGTGTCCTATGATCATTTTGGTCAAGGGGATGAATTATATGAAAACTATATCCGCATGGGTTCTAAGGATGTTGTTCTACACATTCGACCAATCCGATCGTCGGGTACCATTGCTAGATGGTCACTTCGATTGGTATAAAAATTTATTCCTGTGCTACCATCTTAGGTTCGGACCAATGAGGTCACACACATTAGAGTTCATGATCGATCGAATGATTGATCAACGATTAAGAATCGCTCTAGGGTTAAATGATCAATACGATTGACATTTAACCCAGTGCAAGTGTTGCAGGAGGATCGATTAGCAATTTGATTGCTAATTGGCTTAATTTGATTAAGCCAATGGGTTGAGATTAAGTCTAATTAAATATTATTTAATTAGATTTGGTTTGGGCTGAATTGGATCAAGTTTAATTGGTTTATTGGATAAGCCAAGTGCAAGAAAAAACTAGTCCTAGTTCAACTAGGACTTGGATCAATCTAATTTCTAATTTGATTAAAAAATTAAATCAGATTTAAATCTAATTTAATCTGATTAAATTAGGTTCTTAATTGGGTTAAGATCTATTTTAATTGGGTTGATCTAATTTTGGTTTGATTTAGTTTGAGAAACCAAATTAAAACAAGTCATAAGATAGAATCCTAGTAAGACTAGGATTCCACCTTGCACCACATAAGCCTTCCCCACGTCCTCTCTCTCATTCAACGCCAATCTCCTCTTATTTTGTGTGACAAAAGCCTTCTCCCAGGTCTCTCCCATGTTTACAAAAGGTCTCCTCTCTTCTTTCTTACATGGAAGGTGGTTTGGATCAAATAAAAAAGGAATAAGTTTGGATTTCGAATTCTATGAGATAGAGTTTTAGAAATCCAAAACTCTTTCAATTTTGCACCGAATCTATCCAAATTTTTTTTTGAAATTTTTATGAATTTTAGAGTACACATTATGCACCCTTTTTTGATAAACCATGCATGAAAATAAGGAGGATGTGCTCAAGAGTTGGGCGCCCCTTAACTTGCCATGTTTGGATAAGCATTGACTAGGTATTTGACCTAGACAAAGACTCTATCATATCTCTCTGTATAAAATGAGTTTCTTTATAAAATTTTTGAAAAAAATAGAAAATTGAGAGACCTTTGGGCCATCCAAAAATCAAGAGAAAGACCTTTGGATCATGAAGATATAAAAGACACAAGTTAGGGTGTCTAGAGAGAGAAACGAGAAGAAGAAGAGGGTCTTCTTCTAGGATTGTTTGTTTTTATATCTTTCCTCCCTCCATCTTGAGTTTCCTGAGAGCGTCTCAGATCTAAAACTCTTTCTTCTACTTTTTATTTTTGAAAGAGTCCAAATCAAGAAGAAGGAGGCACCTGATCAACCAACAAAGAAGGATCAGTGCAGTACTAGCATACTGTGCTGATTTCCTGAAGCAGGACTTCTGATCGAGATTCATGGGCTCGTGTGGATGACTCCTAGAGGTCGGATGCATGTGCGGCTTGCAACATCATCCTCAAGCCTGGATCAGCGAGGTTAAAATATCTAACTTGCAAGGTAATAGATCTGATCTATTGTTTAATACATACATTAGATGTAGTATAGAAACATATTGATATGATCAACATATAGTACATGCTATATTTATATATTTTAATTTTTAATTTAATACTATATAATAATCATATAATAGGATCTTAGATCTAGGGATTCTCTAGTTTTAAAAAATAAATTTTGATTTATTTAAGTCTTCCGCTGTATGATCTTGAAAAAATTTCAAGATCTAACTCTAAAACCCTAGATCTGGTTCCTACAATTGGTATCAGAGCCAGGTTCTTTATTACATGATTATTTATACATGCTTAGATTATTTCTTAGATTAGATCTAATTTATAATATTATTATTAAATTTAAAATTAAAATTTTAGATCAATCACGAACTGCAAGGTTGTCCTGCTGTAAGGTTTACCCCTTACAGTGCAAAGATTGTCCTAGTTTGTGTGGATCTATCTTTAATCATAAATTTTGTTAGATATGATCTAGATTAAATTTATGATTTATTAGATTTAAAAGATATTTAAATCTAAAATAAAATATCTTTGTTAATAATTTTTGTGCAAAAAAATTATTTAAAGTTGAAATTGTTTCAATTACATGAACCTGTTTAGATTAGATCTAAAGTAGTTTCATGTTTATTTCACTTGTATCTTGATTATGAATCAAACATGCAATATGGTTGGTAGAATCATATTGTAAAATTATTTTACAAATATGAAAATTATTTTTTGAAAAGCCGAACCCAACCCTCAGCCCAAATTTTAATTAAGAATTAAGAAGTTGTTTGAGATTCTAGGATTGTGAATTGAAGAACCTAAGACACAAACCATAACACATTGGGTTAATGGGTTAGTGGGAATTAGGTCCATTAATTGGGTTAGACCTATGGTTAGATTGAAGATGGACTTAATTAGAGAATTGACTAAATCTAATTAATTGTTGTCTTAGATTAGGTCAAGGATTCTCTAGATCAATTACAATAGTTGTAGTTGGTCAAGTCTATGTCTTTAACGAGAACCAAATAGACTTGATTCTTGGCTAAGCGGTCTAGCACGAACTGTTAGGTTGATCTAATCGAAACTAATTAAACCAGTTGGTATCTAAGGTAAACCAGACTGGTGGTTTTTAATTGGGAGCCTGCTTACCTGGCCATTTCTGATGGTGTCTAAGGCAAGCTTTGGCAGACCCTCCCATTGATCGAACTTACCTGGCCTCTTGGTGAAATTATGTTTTAATCGGATCACTTGACTATTCGAGCTGACCCATGTCAGCTAGGTAAATCAGTGTGACTGATTTAGGTGCTTCTAGACCAGCCCTTTTAATGGTTTCCCTTAAGCTGACTTGGTGAAGCTAGTGGGAGGATCATGGTAAGCTGGTTCATCTGACCTCATCCTCTATATTATTTAAATCCTCTAAAATTATTAGATCCTTAAAATGATAAAGTTATGGAGATAACTGAGTCATAGCCTCCCATTAAGGTGTTTGATAATGAGTCTATTAACTCAATAATCATTGCAGACTCAAAGGCCTGGTGCTTGTTGACTAATGGAATTATCACTCATCATATGACGACTTGGAAGTGTCTCTCTAATGGTGGTTAGGTGAGCCAACCAAAGTTGGGCTTAATCATTCGTTGGTTAGATACACCAAGTATGATCATGTTAATGGTTGGACCTAACTGGATCCTTACAGTGGAGGCCAAAGCCTACTGATTAGGTTTCTGGGGCAAAATTAAAATTACTAAAATTGTTTAGAGAAACAATTGGTTATGAACCTACCCTTAGATGTACATGGGTTGGCCAACCAAAGTTGGGCTTGTGTGCAGTCTAAGTGGATTCTAGTACCCACTAAAGAATTAGGATAATTCCTCGAATTGGAGGTAGAGGCTACCAATTCGAATAAAATAGTGGGAGAAACCTTTTGATTAAAGTCCAAATCTTTAGGTTTAATGAATCAATTACTAATTAGGTTATGGTTCTCCTTTGTGCAAATATGGGCACTTCCCTATCGCTCCGATCATTGTTGGACAATGATAAGTTGGTGGGACCCAACTTCGGTAGCTGGTATCGAAAGTTGAAGATAGTCCTGGAGCATGAACGGATCCTGCACCAGAGGAGCCAACTGCCAATGCACATGGAACAGTCAAAGACACTTACCAGAAGTGGCTCAGTGATCGGACCACGGTGCGCTGTATCAAGCTGGCTGCCATGAGCGACGAGTTCAGTCACAGATTCGAGATGGCTCAGCCAAAGGACATGCTTCAAGTGTTGGAGGATGCTTTTGGCACACCCGATGACGTGGAGAGGCACAAGACTAGTTGTGCCATCTTCAATGCCAAAATGCGGGATAGTGCCTCTATCACTGATCATGTATTGTACATGATCGAGCTGATGGAATGATTGAGCAAGCTCGGCTTTCCCTTGCATGAGCAACTTGGGAAAGATGCAATACTGAACTCGCTGCCCAAGTTTTATCTCCCATTCCTCACTCATTATAGAATGACAAAGCCTGAAGAGAACTACTACGGGTTACTGGGGTTGCTTCAGAACTTTGAGAAGGATCACCAACTTCACAAGGAGTCGGTGAACTTAGTGGGAGGTTCATCTTCTGGTTCTCGACCTTTTAAGAAAGGGAAGAAGAACAAGAAGAAGAAAGTCAAGAAGGTGCAAGTTCAGGCTGGGACATCTGTGCAGAGCCAGACCAAAAAGATCAAACCTGATAAGAGTCTATTCTACTGGCAAGCACCCTAGATTAGATAGTGTGTCAGATATCTACTTTTGGCACTGTAGGCTAGGTCATATAAACAAGAACAGAATAAACAGGTTGACTCAAGAGAAAATCCTCGAAGTCAGTGATTGTGAATCACCTCCAACCTGTGAGTCCTGTCTTCTTGGTAAAATGACCAAGTCATCTTTTATTGGAAAAGGTGAAAGAGCTACTGAGCTCTTGGGCCTAGTACATACTGATGTATGTGGGCCCATGAGCACCAGTGCTAGAGGTGGATATTTCTACTTCATAACTTTCACGGATGACCTATCCCGATATGGATATGTCTATCTGATGAAACATAAGTCGGATTCATTTGAAATGTTCAAATGATTCCGAAGTGAAGTAGAAAAATAAACTAAAAAGAGTATTAAAACTCTTCGATCTGATCGAGGAGGAGAATACCTTTCTAGTGAGTTTCTCACATATCTAGGAGAGAATGGAATTCTCTCCCAATGGACTCCTCCAGGAACACCACAGCATAATGGTGTGTCTGAAAGGAGGAATCAGACTCTGTTAGACATGGTCCGATCCATGATGGGTTTTGCTAGCTTGCCGATATCCTTCTGGGGATATGCACTCGAATCGGTCTGTTATCTGTAAAATAGGGTTCCAAGTAAGTCTGTAATTAAGACTCCATATGAGATATGGACGGGACGTAAGCCAGCACTTTCACACCTTAGGGTCTGGGGGTGCCCGGCCTATGTCAAACGATTAGTCACAGACAAACTTGGACCTAGGTCTGACGAATGCTCATTCATAGGGTACCCCAAAGAGACAAAAGGATATTTTTTCTACCATGCTGATGAACAAAAGGTGTTCGTCAGCCTCAAGGCAATCTTTTTAGAAAAGGAGTTCCTTGGTGAAGGAACCGTTGCCTCTAAGGTTGAACTTGATGAAGTTCAACAGGTAGAAGGACCGACACCAATAGCTAAACCTGAGTCGGATATGATTAGATCAGATTCGGAGCCCAATATACCTGCACCATTAAGGCGATCTGATAGAGTACCGCATCAGCCGGACAGATACTATGATTTTTTGGTCCGGGACGGTGATCCCATCGAACTTGATGAGAATAATGAGGATCCGATCACCTATATGGATGCAATGCAGAGACCTGATTCTGAGAAATGGCTTGAAGCCATGAAATCCGAAATGGAGTCCATGAAGGTCAATGATGTATGGACATTGGTTGACCCACCGAAGGGGTTAAACCCTTTGGGTGTAAATGGGTCTTGAAATGGAAGAGGGGTGCAGACAGAAAGGTGGAGACCTATAAATCCCATCTGATCGCCAAGGGGTATCGTCAACGTTATGGTATTGACTATGACGAGATGTTTTCCTCTGTGGCAATGCTCAAATTCATTCGGATAATACTTGCAATAGCTGTCCATCTGGATTATGAGATCTGGCAGATGGATGTAAAGACAGCTTTTCTGAATGGTGAGCTGACCGAAGAGGTGTATATGATACAACCTGAGGGGTTTACATCCACAGATGAGTCTAAGGTGTGCAAGCTTCAGAGATCCATTTATGGATTGAAGCAAGCTTCTCAGAGTTGGAACATGCATTTTGATAAGGTGATCAAAACGTATGGCTTCATTAAGAATGGAGAAGAGCCCTGCATCTATAAATGGGCAAATGATCCAGTTGTGGTATTCCTTATCTTGTACGTGGATGACATTCTCTTAATCTGGAATGACATCCCCGCACTACAGGGAATAAAAGTTTGGTTGTCATCACAGTTCTCCATGAAGGACTTGGGTGAAGCATCCTACATCCTAGGGATGAAGATCTATAGGGATAGATCTAAAAGGATGCTTGGGTTATCCCAGTCCATGTACATAGACACTGTGCTGAAGAGGTTCAGCATGGAGAATTCCAAGAAGGGCTATCTATCGATAGGCCAAGGAATTTCTCTCTCTAAGAAGGATTGTCTGACAACTCCTGAAGAGAGAGAGCGTATGAGTAGAGTCCCATATGCTTTAGCCGTGGGATCTATCATGTACGCCATGACATGTACAAGATCAGACGTGGCATACTCACTAGGAGTAGTGAGTAGATACCAATCTGATCCTGGAGAAAATCACTGGAAAGTGGTTAAAGCCATCCTTAAGTATTTGAGAAATACTAAGGACCAATGGTTGGTTTATGGCAAGTCAGATCTGAAATTTGTGGGGTTCACAGACTCTAGCTTTCAATCTGACCATGATGATAGCAGAAACGTGTCGGGTTATATCTTTACTCTGAATGGTGGAGCCATCTGCTGGAAGAGTTTCAAGCAACATACTGTGGCGGACTCTGTTTGTGAAGCAGAGTACATCGCAGCATTGGATGCTGCGAAGGAAGTTGTATGGCTGAGAAAATTCATCAACGAGCTCGGAGTAGCACCCTCCCTCAATGGTCTGATCCTGCTCTACTGCGACAGCACTGGTGCCATAGCTCAGGCGAAAAAATCCAAAGCACATCAGCGGACGAAGCACATCTTGCGCCTGGTCTGGGAGATTATGGATCGAGATGACGTCGACCTTCAGAAGATCGACGGAAAGGAGAACCTAGCCGACCCCTTCACTAAAGCCCTGACGATAAAGGAGTTCGACAACCACAAGTCGAAGATGGGTATTTGATACTATGCCGAGTGGCTTTAGGACAAGTGGGAGTTGTTGGAAAATATGTCCCAAAAGCCAATCGTCAAGCTGTTGACGGTTGAGCAATCAAGTATTGTAATTGATTTGTTAATAAATAAAATATATTTGGCATCTTCATCATAAGCTTTCATCTTCTAATGAACTCCGTTGTTATGATGAAGTCCTTAGGACTATTTAGATTCGATAAAGAGAGGATTTATCGATTAGTCCTTAAAACAGTTCACGACCAAATGATAGGCTGTTAATAAGGATGACAGCTTCTATCGAGCATAGGTCGCTGTAGGCCATATGGGTTGGTTGTCCTCTTAACCAAAGAGTGTGGAGACACTGGTATGACATACAGGTGAGATGTACTGGTACATCATCATTGAACGTGACCAACTCCAGAGTATTCTGCTGTCGAGAATGTCTCTGATGGGATATAGGTATAAGTGTCCCTTAGACCTGAGATTGCCTTAGTGACTTGCAAGCAACTCACTGTGCTTTGGTACTAGACTAACTAAATTTTTAATTCAGGAACGGAAGGCGTCTGGGCACAGTCAAGTACTTGCGAAGTCAGAGTGTGATCAAGATGGGATTGACCACTCCAAGAGTTGGAGAAGAATGAGTCGCTGTATTTCAATTTAGCAAAATCTTGACCAGGGTAATCCATCAGATGGATTTGATATTTTGAAATACAATGTGGACAACCTGATTAGAGTTGCCAGTTGAACTCTGGGGTGTCCTATGATCATTTTGGTCAAGGGGATGAATTATATGAAAACTATATCCGCATGGGTTCTAAGGATGTTGTTCTACACATTCGACCTATCCGATCATCGGGTACCATTGCTAGATGGTCACTTCAATTGGTATAAAAATTTATTCCTGCACTACCGACTTAGGTTTGGACCTATGAGGTCACCCACATTAGAGTTCATAATCCGATCGGATGGTTGATCAACGATTAAGAATCGTTCTAGGGTTAAATGATCAATACGATTGACATTTAACCCAGTGCAAGTGTTGCAGGAGGATCGATTAGCAATTCGATTGCTAATTGGCTTAATTTGATTAAGCCAATGGGCTGAGATTAAGTTTAATTAAATATTATTTAATTAGATTTGGTTTGGGCTTGATTGGATCAAGTCCAATTGGTTTATTGGATAAGCCAAGTGCAAGAAAAAACTAGTCCTAGTTCAACTAGGACTTGGGTCAATCTAATTTCTAATTTGATTAGAAAATTAAATCAGATTTAAATCTAATTTAATTTGATTAAATTAGGTTCTTAATTGGGTTAAGACCTATTTTAATTAGGTTGATCTAATTTTAGCTTGATTTGGTTTGAGAAACCAAATTAAAATAAGTCATAAGATAGAATCCTAGTAAGACTAGGATTCCACCTTGCACCACATAAGCCTTCCCCACGCCCTCTCTCTCATTCAATGCCAATCTCCTCTTATTTTGTGTGACAAAAGCCCTCTCCCAGGTCTCTCCCACGTTCACAAAAGGTCTCCTCTCTTCTTTCTTACATGGAAGGTGGTTTGGATCAAATCAAAAAGGAATAAGTTTGGATTTCGAATTCTATGAGATAGAGTTTTAGAAATCCAAAACTCTTTCAATTTTACACCGAATCTGTCCAAATTTTTTTTTGAAATTTTTGTGGCTTTTAGAGTACACATTATGCACCCTTTTCTGATAATCCATGCACAAAAATAAGGAGGAGGTGCTCAAGAGTTGGGCGCCCCTTAACTTGCCATGTTTCGATAAGCCTTGACTAGGTATTTGACCTAGACAAGGACTCTATCATATCTCTCTGTATAAAATAAGTTTCTTCATAAAATTTTTAGAGAAGATAGAACATTGAGAGCCCTTTGGGGTATCCAAAAATCAGAGAGAAAGACCTTTGGGTTGTGGAGATATAAAAGACACAAGTTAGGGTGTCTAGAGAGAGAAACGAGAAGAAGAAGAGGGTCTTCTTCTAGGGTTGTTTGTTTTCATATCTTTCCTCCCTCCATCTTGAGTTTCCTGAGAGCATCTCAGATCTGAAACTCTTCTTTCTACTTTTTATTTTTGGAAAAGTCCAAATCAAGAAGAAGGAGGCACCTGATCAACCATCAAAGAAGGATCAGTGCAGTACTAGCATACTGTGCTGATTTCCTGAAGCAGAACTTCTGATCGAGATTCGTTGGCTCGTGTGGATGACTCCTAGAGGCCGGATGCATGTGTGGCTTGCAACATCATCCTCAAGTCCGCATCAGCAAGGTTAGAATGTCTAACTTGCAAGGTAATAGATCTGATCTATTGTTTAATACATACATTAGATGTAGTATAGAAACATGTTGATATGATCAACATGTAGTACATGCTATATTTATATATTTTAATTTTTGATTTAATGCTATGTAATAATCATGTAATAGGATCTTATATCTAGGAATTCTCTGATTTTAGAAAATAAATTTTTGATTTATTTAAGTCTTCCGCTGTATGATCTTGAAAAAGTTTCAAGATCTAACTCTGAAACCCTAGATCTGGTTCCTACATTCCCAGCCTGAACTTGCACCTTCTTCACTTTCTTCTTCTTGTTCTTCTTCTCTTTCTCAAAGGGTCGGGAATCAGAAGTCGAACCTCCCACTAAGTTCACCGACTCCTTGTGGAGTTGGTGATTTTTCTTAAAGTTCTGAAGCAACCCCAGTAATCCGTGGTAGTTCACTTCAGGCTTGGTCATTCTATAATGAGTGAGGAATGGGAGATAAGACTTGGGCAGCGAGTTTAGTATTTCATCTTTCCCAAGCTTCTCATGCAAGGGAAAGCCGAGCTTGCTTAATCATTCCATCAGCTCGATCATGTACAATACATGATCAGCGACAGAGGCACCATCCCGCATTTTGGCATTGAAGATGGCATAACTAGTCTTGTGCCTCTCCACGTCATCGGGTGTGCCAAAGGCATCCTCCAACACTTGAAGCATGTCCTTTGGCTGAGCCGTCTTGAATCTACGACTGAACTTATCGCTCATGACAGTCAGCATGATACAACGCACCGTGGTCCGATCACTGAGCCACTTCTGATAAGTGTCTCTGACTGTTCCACATGCATTGGCAGCTGGCTCCTCAGGTGCAGGATCCATTATCACATATAGGACCCGTTCATGCTCCAGGACTATCTTCAACATTCGATACTAGCTACTAAAGTTGGGTCCCACCAATTTATCATTGTCCAACAATGATCGGAGCGATAGGAAAGTGGCCATATCTGCACAAAGGAAAATCATAACCTAATTAGTAATTGATTCAATAAATCTAAAGATTTAGACTTTAATCAAAAGATTTCTCCCACTATTTTATTCGAATTGGTAGCCTCTACCTCCAATTCGAAGAATTACCCTAATTCTTTAGTGGGTACTAGAATCCACTTAAACTGCACATAAGCCCAACTTTGGTTGGTCAACCCATGTACATCTAAGGATAGGTTCATAACCAATTGTTTCTCTAAACAATTTTTAGTAATTTAAATTTTACCTCAGAAATCTAATCAGTAGGCTTTGACCTCCACTGTAAGGATCTGGTTAGGTCCAACCATTAACATGACCATACTTTGTGCATCTAACCAACGAATGATTAAGCCCAACTTTGGTTGGCTCACCTAACCACCATTAAAGAGATACTTCCAAGTCATCATATGAGGAGTGATAATTCATTAGTCAACAAACACTAGGCCTTTGGGTCTGCAATGATTATTGAGTTAATGGACTCATTATCAAACACCTTAATGGGAGGCTATGACTCAGTTATCTCCATAACTTTGTCATTTTAAGGACCTAATAATTTTAGAGAATTTAAATGATTTAGAGGATGAGGTCAGATGAACCAGCTTATTATAATCCTCCCACTGGCTTCACCAAGTCAGCTTAAGGGAGACCATTAAAAGGGCTGATCTAAGAGCACCTAAATCAGTCACACTGATTTACCTAGCTGACATGGGTCTGCTCGAATAGTCAAGTGATCCGATCAAAATATAATTTCACCAAGAGGTCAGGTAAGTTCGATCAGTGGGAGGTTCGGCCAAAGCTTGCCTTAGACACCATAAAAAATGGCCAGGTAAGCGGGCTCCCAATTAAAAACCACTGGTCTGGTTTACCTTAGACACCAACTGGTTTAATTAGTTTCGATTAGATCAACCTAATAGTTCATGCTAGACCACTTAGCCAAGAATCAAGTCCATTTGGTTCTCGTTAAAGACATGGACTTGACCAACTACAACTATTGTAATTGATCTAAAAAATCCTTGACCTAATCTAAAACAATAATTGATTAGATTTAGTCAATTCTCTAATTAAATTCATCTTTAATCTAACCATAGGTCTAACCCAATTAATAGACCTAATTCTCACTAATCTATTAACCCAATGTGTTATGGTTTGCATTTAGGTTCTTCAATTCATAATTCTAGAACCTAATCAAACAACTTCTTAATTCTTAATTAAGTTTTGGGCTGAGGGTTGGATTCGGCTTTTCAAAAATAATTTTTATATTTGTAAAATAATTTTATAATATGGTTCTACCAACCATATTATATGTTTGATTCATAATCAAGATGCAAATGAAATAAACATGAAACTACTTTAGATCTAATCTAAACAGGTTCATGTAATTGAAATAATTTCAACTTTAAATAATTTCTTTGCACAAAAATTATTAACAAAAAGATTTTATTTTAGATTTAAATATTTTTTAAATCTAATAAATTATAAATTTAATCTAGATCATATCTAACAAATTTATGATTAAAGATAGATCTACATGAACTAGGACAACCGTTGCACTGTAAGGGGTAAACCTTACAACAGGACAACCTTGCAGTTCATGATTGATCTAAAATTTTAATTTTAGATTTAATAATTAGATTATAAATTAAATCTAATCTAAAAAATAATCTAAGCATATATAAATAATCATGTAATAAACAACCTTAGGCTCTGATACCCATTGAAGGAACCAGATCTAGGGTTTCAGGGTTAGATCTTGAAACTTTTTCAAGATCAGGTAGTGAAAGACTAAAATAAATCAAAATTTATTTTTTAAAATTAGAGAATCCCTAGATCTAAGATTCTATTACATTATTATTACATAGCATTAAATCAAAAATTAAAATATATAGAGCATGAACTACATGTTGATCATATCAACATGTTTCTATACTACATCTAATGTATGTATTAAACAATTGATCAGATCTATTACCTTGCAAGTTAGACATTCTAACCTTGCTGATCTGGGCTTGAGGATGATGTTGCAAACCGCACATGCATCCGATCTCTAGGAGTCATCCACACGAGCCCACGAATCTCGACCAGAAGTCCTGCTTCAAGAAATCAGTACACTATGCTAGTACTGCGCTGATCCTTCTTCGATGGTTGATCAGGTGCCTCCTTATTCTTGGTTTGAGCTCTTTCAAAGATAAAAAATAGGAAGAGGAGTTTTAGATCTGATACACTCTCAGAGAACTCAAGATGGAGGAAGAGAAGAGATGAAACTAACAACCCTAGAAGAAGACCCTCTTCTTCTTCTCTTTACTCTCTCATAGACACCTTGTCTTGTGTCTATTATATCTCCATGACCCAAAGGTCTTTCTCTTCGATTTTTGGAGGCCCCAAAGATCTCTCAAATTCTATGTTCTCCAAAAAGTTTATAAAGAAACTCATTTTATAGGGAGAGATTTGATAGAGTCCTTATCTAGGTCAAATACCTAGTCAAGGCTTATCCAAACATGGCAAGATAAGGGGCGCCCAACTCTTGGGTGCCTCCTCCTTATTTTCATGCATGGACCACCAGAAAAGGGTGCACAATGTGTACCCTAAAAACCTTGAAAATTTTAGAAAAAATTTGGGTAAATTTAGTGCAAAAAGAAAAGAGTTTTGGATTTCTAAAACTCTATCTTATAGAATTTGAAATCCAAATTTATTCCTACTTTGATTTGATCCACAACCACTTCCATGTATGAAAAAAGAGAGGAAACCTTTTGAATGTGGGAAAGACCTGGGAGAGGGCTTTTGTTGCACAAAATAAGAAGGGATTGGTGTGGAATAAGAGAGAGAGCGTGGGGGGGCTTATGTGGCGCAAGGTGGAATCCTAGTCTTACTAGGATTCTCTCTTATGACTTGTTTTAATTTAATTTCTCAAACCAAATCAAATCAAAATTAGATCAACTCAATTAAAATAAGTCTTAACCCAATTAAAAACCTAATTTAATTAGATTAAATTAGATTTAAATCTGATTTAATTTTTTAATCAAATTAGAAATTAGGTTGACCCAAGTCCTAATTGAACTAGGACTAATTTTTTTTCTTGTACTTGGCTTATCCAATAAACCAGTTGGACTTGATCCAATCAAGCCCAAACTAAATTTAATTAAATTATATTCAATTAAACTTATTCTCAGCCCATTGGCTTAATCAAATTAAGTCAATTAGCAATCAAATTGCTAATCGATCCTCTTGCAACACTTGCACTAGGTTAAATGTCAATCGTATTGATCATTTAACCCTAGAACGATTCTTAATCATTGATCAACCATCAGATCAGATCATGAACTCTAATGTGTATGACCTCATAGGTCTGAACCTAAGTCGATAGTACAGAAATAAATTTTTGTACCAATCGAAGTGATCATCTAGCAATGGTACCCGACGACCGGATAGGTCGAATGTGTAGAACAACATCCTTAGAATCCATGCGGATATAGTTTTCATATAATTCATCCTTTTGACCAAAATGATCATAGGATACCTCAGAGTTCAACTATCAACTCTGATTAGGTTGTCCACATTGTACTTCAGAATATCAAATCCATTTGATGGATTATCCTGCCCAAGATTTTGCTAAATTGAAATACAGTGACTCATTCTTCTCTAACTCTTGGAGTGGTCAATCTCATCTCGATCACACTTTGACTTCATAAGTACTTGACTATGCCCAGAAGCCTTCTGTCACTGAATTAGAAATTCAGTTAGTTCAGTACCAAAGCACAGTGAGTTGCTTGCAAGTCACTGAGGTGATCTCAGGTCTAAGGGACACTTATATCTATATCCCATCAGAGACATTCTCGACAGCAAAATACTCCAGAGTTGGTCACGTTCAATGATGATGTATCCTTACATCTCACCTGTGTGCCATACCAGTGTCTCCACACTCTTTGGTTAAGAGGAGAACCAACTCATATGGCCTATAGCGACCTATACTCGATAGAAGCTGTCGTCCTTATTAACAACCTATCATTTGGTTGTGAACAGTTTTAAGGACTAATCGATAAATTCTCTCTTTATCGAATCTGAATAGTCCTAAGGACTTCATCATAACAACGGAGTTCGTTAGAAGATGAAAACTTATGATGAAAATACCAAAAATATATTTTATTTATTAACAAATTAATTACAATACTTGGTTGCTCAATCGTCAATAGCTTGATGATTGATTTTTGAGACATATTTTCCAATATTTTATTAATAATATTAATATCAACTACATAGTTTGGAAGATAAAAAATACCCTATCACATCCCATATGCGATTGACTTGTAGGGCATAATTCTTTCAACATGGACCACATATTGGTAAAAGCTGTCAGGTAGAGCAACACATCTCAAACCTCGAGGAGACCTTCCAAACACTGAGGAGATAATGCATTAGGCTCAACTCGAACAAATGCACCTTGGGGTTGCCTCGGGCAAGTTTCTTGATTTCATGGTTTTCCACTGTGGGATCGAGACAAATCTAAAGAAAATCTGAGCCATTATGTATTGGGTTTCAACCATGCAGTAGAAAGTAATTTTTATTTTTTTTTAAAATACTCAAATCAATAGCTTTATGAAATAAAACTATCGAGCTGAACCCAAAACCCAAGAATCACCTTGCCAAACACGATCAAAGCAAATTCAAGCATGCAAAAAGATAGAATATTATACTTTAACCAAAATAGAAAAGTGGCATGTTGGTGTTGTCTACAAGATCCCAAGGTAGAAGTCCTCCAATGATGATCCACATGTAAGTTGGCCAAAGTCCTTCCCAACCAGTGCGCAACCACAACCTTATCTTCTCAAGAACACTGCTGGCTTTAAACTTGCATCACGATCGTACCAAAGCCTAGTTGTTTTTGATCTTGCTACTAAAATGACACTAAGAAGATACTCTTCAGATATCATATAATTTAGGATTTAATTTTTAACTCCAACATATAAAAAAATCAAATCATAGGGCACTCCAGCAACACTTGCTGAAAATCCCACCACCCTTGTAGCAACTTTTGCCACTCAAAAATTTCTTTTTTTTTTCTCAATTTTTTTTTTAGATTTTTTCTTATGATTTTTATATCCCTTCTCTCAAGGTCACCCAAAAATCTTAGCTAGAAGCTATCTAGGGTGTCCCTTATAAATAGGGGACTAGGGGACGTTACATGGGATGAAGGGGCACCAACTTTTGGCACTCCAATTTTCCACATGCCAAATAAATTCACTGAGTAAATTTTTGATAATTAAGATACTTAGAGTAGAAGGACTCTTCCTTCTTTATTTTTCATAAAAATTTCATTAATTTTTGATGTCAAAACATAGGATTTCTGATTTATCTTCTAAGGCAACGCGTTTAATAAAGAGCCTTCTTTAAGAAGGACTCTTTATTTCTCATGCTGATTTGAGGTGGGCGGCAATTATATTCTTGGTGAACATGGAGGAGTCCTTCTCCACTTAAAAATGGTCCAAGTTAGATAAGGATCCAATCTAAATTAACCCAATCCCATTAGGTCAAAGCCAACTGGTCTAGGTTAGCTTAAATACTTTGAACCAAACCAATTTGGAAACTTGGGTTAATACAATATGCTAGCATATCAAATTAACCCATAGAATTTATATTAAACTCTAATTAAATCAGATCAAGACAAAATTTTAAAGTGTGTGATCCATTAGATTCCAAATCTAGCTAGCAGTGGATCCGGACTTTCGACATAACCCTAATCCTATGTGATTAGGTCATCCGAAGAGTCCCAATCAGCTTGGACTCTTCCAAATTGATTTCAGAATCAAATTCTTTCAATTTTTATCAAGCCCACAAATTAAAATTGATATCTAGTAATATGTCATGATTATTCAAATGATTTAAAATTTTGATAAAAAATTATTAAAATATCCTTCAGTGTTAAGTTTTCATATAATTCAATCCTTCAGTCAAACAATATCTCAGATGAGCTGTGGACATGAAAATATATCTAACCTAATCACTTATCTTTATGTATCTCGATCTGAAGGTGATGATTTAGTTAATGATATATTAAAATATTTTTTCTAATTATCACCCTGCTTTGGCCAAAGACTTCCAGAATCACCGTCCTATGAGATCGCATAAGATGTTCGCTCCCTTATTAGGAGTGACTGATCCCTTATTGATCACTCACAACCTCCATGCATACTTCACCATATCCAGAACACCCCATACAAGGATCAGAGAATCAAGTTAGATAGTGAATCAAAACATGGATCCTTGTACACAAGGTACCATGGTGACCTCAGATCAAAGGATCATTTACATAACTCTCACTAGAGAATTATCAATTGACATATAAATAAGACTCCATCTGATTATTCTCTCACAGGTCAATTCAAAGAACTCATTCTCTAATGAGCACCCATATCCTTATATTAGTGTCACCACACAAGTAATTGTGAGATCAACCATCCTCATTTTTGAGCATACATAGGATATACCAGTCTTACCGATATCATTGATCCCTGACTCAATGTACCAATGATTAGAAATATTTTAGATCAGGGCTATCAAGGATTTAGGTCTCACTGGTGTAATCTCATCACGGCCCTAAAATCATTGCTCAGACCTATGGAATTCATTATAATCTTAAAATTAATAAGATGCAGCATATAATGAATCAAAAATATCAATTTTATTAATAATATTAATGTCAATTATATAAGTTTGAAAGATAAAAAATATCCTATCTCATCTCATATGCGATTGGCTTGTAGGGCATAATTCTTTCAATCTCTCACTTGCACTAAAGCCAATCACCCTTATACTTGATACTCATGCTATTAAGGTGACGGTCAAGCTGCTACATTGATAAGGCCTTAGTGAACAGGTCTGTTATATTGTTCTTGGTGTCAACTTGCTTTGCGATCACATCGCATCTTTCAACTATCTCTCGAATGAGGTCAAACCATCGTAGGATGTGCTTGGATTTATGATGAGACCTTGGTTCTTTGGCTTGAGCAACTGTCCCAGTATTATCACAATAAAGAGGCACTGGTTGTTCAATTCCTAGAACCACACCCAACTCTGTGATAAATTTTTTCATCCAGACGGCCTCCTTAGCAGCCTCACTTGCAGCAATATAGTCAGCCTCAGTGATCGAGTCAGTAACAGTTTGCTGTTTGAAATTTTTCCAACTTACTGCACCACTATACAAGCTGAATATATATCCAGATATCGATTTGCTATTATCCATATCAGATTGAAAACTAGAACCGGTATAATCTTTCAATTTTAAATCAGATCTACCATATATTAGAAAAATATCTCTAGTTCTTCTCAAGTACTTGAGTATATTTTTCACAGCTTTTCAATGATCCTCTCCGAGATCAGCCAGAAATTTGCTTACAATGCCCAAGATATAAGCCACATCAGGCCTCGTACATAACATAGCATACATTATTGATCCTACTACCAAAGCATAAGGAATAGAACTCATTCTATTTCTCTCTTCAGGTGTCTTAGGAGATATCTTCTTAGAGAGTTGTATGCCATAACCTATGGGCAAGTAACCTCTTTTACTTCTCTCTATATTGAACCTCTTCAACACAAGATCAATGTACCTAGACTGGAACAAGCCTAGCATCTTTTTCGATCTATCTCTATAGATCTTTATACCAAATATATAGGATGCTTCATCCAAGTCTTTCATGAAAAACTTTTATGACAGCCAAGTCTTGACCGATTGCAACATTGAGATATCATTCTCAATGAGCAGTATATCATCCACATACAAGACCAAAAAGATAATAGCACTCCCACTACTCTTCTTGTACACACAAGGTTCATCCATATTTTTTATGAAGCCAAACAATTTGATTGTCTCATCAAAATAGATGTTCCAGCTCCTCGATGCTTGCTTTAATCCATATATGGATCTATTCAACTTACATACCTGATTTGCTCTCCCACTTGAGATAAATCCCTTTGGCTGAGTCATATAGATTTCTTCCTCAAGGTTTCTATTGAGGAAGGTAGTCTTGACATCCATCTGTCAGATCTCATAGTCATAGTATGCTGCAATATCAAGCATTATCTGAATAGACTTGAGCATGGCTACCGATGAAAATATTTCTTCATAATCAACATCTTATTTTTGTCTGAAATCTTTTACCACAAGCCTGGTCTTATAGGTCTCTACCTGGCCATCTACTCCAATCTTCTTTTTGAAGACCCATTTGCAGCCTATTGGGGTCACACCCTCAGGCGCATCAACCAACTTCCAAACTTGGTTGGCATACATGGAGTCTATTTCAGATTTTATGGTATTGAGCCACTTGTCAGAGTCACTACTCATGATAGCTTTCGAACAGGCCGTAGGCTCATCATTCTTAATGATGTGGGTTGTGTTGTCATTTTCAATGACAAACCCATACCTGAGTGGTACACTACGCACTTTACTCGACCTTCAGAGAGGAGGTCTGTGTAGTGGCTGTGCCTCAATAATGGGTACATTTGGTTGAGAATCATCTGATGAATCTTGGATGGATTGTGGGTTTTGAACTTCCTCAAGTTCAACAGACCTCTCACTTCCTTCTTCTTGGATAAATTCTTTCTTCAAGAAAATGACATGCTTACCAACAAACATCCTTTGTTGAGTAGGGTTATAGAAGTAGTATCCTACATTCTCCTTGGGATAACCTACAAATCTATATTTTTTTGATCTAGCATCCAGCTTATGTCCATCAATATTTTTCACATAAGCTAGGCAGTCCCAAATCTTAAGATGCTTAAGATTGGATCTTTTTCCTTTTCATATTTCATATGGAGTACTAGAAATAAATTTTGAAGGTACTTTATTTAAAATATACGCTGCAGTCTCGAGGGCGTATCCTCAAAAAGATAATGAAAAATCCATGAAATACATCATGGACCGCACCATATCTAATAAGATGCGATTCTTCCTTTTCATAATTTCATTTAATTATGGAGTATAAGGAGATATCTATTAAGAGAGTATACCATTTTATTTCAAACAATCGAAGAACTTACTAGACAAATATTCTCCTCTTCAATCTGATTGAAGAGCTTTAACACTTTTACCAGTTTATTTCTCGATCATTCTTTGATACTCTTTAAATTTGTCAAAGACTTTGGATTTATATTTCATTAAATACACATATCCAAACCTAGACATATCATAGTAAATGTGATGAAGTAAAAGTATCCACCTCTGGCTTGAATCGATATTGGACCACACACATCAGTATGTACAAGATCCAAAATGTCACTCGTCCGATCTTCATGTCCAGTAAATGAGTCTTGATCATTTTTTTCATGAGGTAAGATTCACAAGTTCCATATGATTCATAATTATAAGAATCAAAAAAATTATCTTAGTATAACTTGTTAATCCTTGATTCATTTATATGACCAAGTCAGCAATGCCAGAGGTATGTGATATTCACATCCTCTCTCTTTTGTTTCTTCATATTATTAACATGAAGCACATTATCATTAAGTGAAAGAAACATAAGACCATTATCAATAGCACTTCCATAATATTCATTAAAAAAATATATAGGACAACTATTGTTCTTTGTAATTATTTCAAAACTTTGCTCCAATAACAATGGTACAAAAATAATATTTCTAACAATATTTGAAATATAATAACAGGTCTTTAGTTTCAAAATTTTTCTCGAAGGCAACTTCAAAACCTTGGTTCCTATGATTTTGGCTTGAATGGACTCTCCACTTGTATCGAACAACTCAAAGTCATCATTATTCAGATTTCTTATTTTTTGTAGATCCTGCAACGATTTGCAAAGGTGTGAACTACAAACGGTATCCAATACCCAAGAATCTGACATTGAAATACTTAAAGATAAATTAGTTTATATCATATACAAATCTTTAGCAATGTTTGTTGATTTCATGGTTACAAGGTACTCCTTACAATTTCTCTTCCAGTGGCCCTCATTGCCATATTGATAACAAGTACCTTTGACAGAGACCTTCTTCACCTTCTTAGAGATGCCAGCCTTAGGGTTCAGTCTTTTTTTAGAACCCTTCTTCATCTTCTTCTTGCTGATCTTATCAACATGAAGAACTTGAGCCTTTTCACCCTTGAAATGGTTCTCTACTATTTTTAACATATTCAGCAGCTCAGGCAAGCTGATGTTCAGTTTATTCATATGATAATTAATGACAAACTGAGAAAAGAAGTCAGGAAGAGACTACAGAATTAAATCTTGGCTCAGTTCACCATCCATGGCAAAATCTAGCTGTCCCAAATGAATGATCAAATCAATCATCTTTAGGACATGCATTTGCATGGAAGAGCCTTCAGTCATACGGGTACGGAACAACTGCATCGATATCTCATATCGAGCAGTTTGACTTTGCTCCCCATATAACTCCTTAAGATTAAGAAGAATAGAGGGAACATCCATGTCCTCATGCTGTCTTTGGAGCTCATTGCTCATGGAGGCAAGCATGATACATTTGATAGTCACACTGTCATCTTTCCATATCTTGTATGTGGCCCTTTCCTCCTCAAAAGCATCTTTCCCAAGAGAATCTGGAGCAGGTGTATCCAGAATGTAAGAGACTTTCTTCTTAGTGAGAATGATTCTCAAATTTCTTAATCAGTCGACATAGTTGGATCTGATCAACTTGTTAGTATCTAGGATACCTCTAAGGGATAGTGAGGATGCCATAAGTGTAGTTAATCTACAATGACAAAAACATAATATAAGCAGACAACTCATGAAAACTTTCACAACTAGATTAGGACTTTTATCTAATTGTGTCTCCCACTATTTTTTCGAACTTCATAGTCCTCAAATATGAAAATCGAAAAACATACTAATATTTTTTAGTGGGGTTGAGATCCCTATTTCTCACAAATACTTTGTGGATAGCATAACAAGTATTCATAATTTCAAGAGTAGGTAACTCTTTACCAATTGTACCTTTACAATTCTTAACATCTTTCATTCTGACCTCTAGATCATATATAATCTTGTGGATAGCACAACAAACTATAGTATTTTAGTTAAGTTGATCCTTCAATCTCATATAGTCATACTTAAACAATACTGCCCTTGTGGATAGCACAACAAAGCAACAATATTCAAATATGCCATAAGCATCAATGTGCACTTGATCAACATCATGTCAATTTCTATAGTAAACCTTGTGGATAGCACAACAAGCTCACTAAGATCTTGACATACTCTATCAACCAAGTTTGAAGGAAGGCCCTTGTAGTGTTTACATCACTAATCAATCTAAGTCCGAAATTCAAGAAGACCAAATTGGCCAGGTAAGTAGGTGGGAGGCTCTCTGTAGCTTTTCTAGACACCAACAGAGTTGGCTAAGCCAGCATACAGACCTAATTAGAAAAGTACCTTTCACACTTTCTTCGATACTAATTGATCTTAAGAATTTGACTTTTGATTTAAAAGTGAATTCTGATATTACAACTTAATATAATTTTACGAGGGATTTTAAATTTGTCTCAACACATCCTAATTATATAAGCACATAAAATGTACACTATAAATTATGCAAATTTGCATGCTTTTAGTATTCAAAATAGCAATAACATTATCATGCCAAAAAATATAAAAGGGTGCAATCAAAGTCATAACATATGACTAACAAATTCATATAATATAATATACTCTAATCTAATTAGGCATGCATAACATCCTTATTAGCTATACATCAATTTAATCATCATGCAAGCATAATAATAAAATTTTAAATTATCATAAATTTATAATTTAATAATTAAAATTTTTAAATCATGATTCATAAAAAATCAAAAATATTTTTTTTTGAGTTTGAAGAATCGATGCAAAAACAATGCTATATTTTTGGCAGGATATGAACAAGAATAATTCTAAGCTACTACATTGCACTTGTTTGATCGAATCAGATAATGGTGGCTCTGATATCACTGTTGGATTTTGATCATGTAGTGAAAAGTAATTTTTAAAATTTTTTAAAATACTCAAATCAATAGTTTTATCAAATAAAACTATTGAGCCAAACCTAAAACCTAGAATCACCTTGTCGAGCACGATCAAAGCAAATTCAAGCATGCAAAGAGATAGAATATTATACTTTAACCAAAATAAAAAAGTGGCATGTTGGTGCTCTCCATAAGACCCCAGGGTAGAAGTCCTCCAATAGTGATCCACACAAAAGTTGGCCAAGGTCCTTCCCAACTGGTGCTCTGCTACAGCCTTATCTTCTCAAGAACACTGCTGGCTTCAAACTTATATCATGATCGCACCAATGCCCAATTATTTTTGATCTTACCACCAAAATGACACCAAGAAGATACTTTTTAGATGTTATACAATGTTGGATTTAATTTTTAGCTTCAACATATGAAAAAGCTAAATCCTAGGGCACTCCAGCAACACTTGCTGAAAATCTCACCACCCTTGTAGCAACTTCTGCCACTTAAAATTCCATCTTTTTCTTCTTAGAATTTTTTTAGATTTTTTGTTATAATTTTTACCTCCCTTATCTTTGGGTCACCCAAAAATCTTAGCCAGAAGCTATCTGGGGCATCCCCTATAAATAGGGGACCAGGGGATGTTACATGTGATGAAGAGGTGCCAACTTTTGGTGCTCCAACTTCCCATATGCCAAATAAATTTACCAAGTGAATTTTTAATAATTTAAATATTTAGATAGAAGAACTCTTCCTTCTCTATATTTCATGAAAATTACATTAATTTTTGACATCAAAATATAGGGTTTCTGATTTATCTTCTAAAGCAACGTGTTTAATAAAGAGCCTTCTTTAAGGACTCTTTATTTCTCATGCTGATTTAAGGTGGGCGGCAATTATATTTTTATATGAATTTTGGTGAATGTGGAGGAGTCCTTCTTCACTTAAAATTGGTCTAAGTTGGATAAAGATTCAATCCAAATTGACCCAATCCGATTAGGTCAAAGCCAACTGGTCTAGGTTAGCTCAAACACTTTGAACCAAACCAATTTGAAAACTTGGATTAATACAATGTGCTAGCATATCAAATTAACCAATAGAATTTATATTAAACTCTAATTAAATCAGATCAAAATCAAATCTCAAAGTGTGTGACCCATTGGATTTTAAATCTAGCCAGCAGTAGATCCAGACTTTTAACGTAATCCTAATCCGATAAGATTAGGTCACCTGAAGAGTCCCAATCAACTTGGACTCTTCCAAATTGATTTCAGAATTAAATTCTTTCAATTTTTATCAAGCCTATAAATCAAAATTGATGTCTAGCAACATGTCATGACTACCCAAAAGATTTAAAATTTTGATAAAAAATTATCAAAATATCCTTCAGTGGCAAGTTTTCATGTAATTCAATCTTTCAGTCAAACAACATCCCAGATGAGCTGTGGGCATGAAAAGATGTCAAACCTAATCATTTATCTTTATATATGTCAATCTGAAGATGATGATTCAGTTGATGATATATTAGAATTTTTTTTCTAATTATCACCCTGCTTTGGCTAAAGACTTTAAGAATTACCGTCCAGTAAGATCACATAGGATGTTCTCTCCCCTTATTAGGAGTGACTGATCCCTTATTGATCACTCACAATCTTCATGCATACTTCACCATATCTAAAACACTCCACATAAGGATCAGAGAATCAAGTTAGGCAGTGAATCAAAATATGGATCCATGTACGTAAGGTACCATAGTAACCTCAGGTCAAAGGATACTTACACAACTTCCACTAGAGAATTATCAGTTGACATATAAATAAGACTCCATTTGATTATTCTTTCACAGGTTAATTCAGTGAACTCATTCTCTAATGAGCATCCATATTCTTGTATTAGTGTCACCACGCAAATGGTTGAGAGATGAACCACCCTCATTTTTTCGCATACACAGGACATGCCAGTTTTATCGGTATCATTGATCCCTGACTCAATGTACCAATGTCTAAAAATATTTTAGATCAGGGCTATCAAAAATTTAGGTCTGACTAGCATGATCTCATCATGGCCCTAAAACCACTGCCCAGACCTATGGGGTTCATTATAATCTTAAAATTAATAAGATGCATCATATAATGAATCAAAAATACTAATTTTATTAATAATATTAATGTCAATTACATGAGTTTGGAAGATAAATTGCAATAAACACCCTTTCACATTCCATATGAGATTGGCTTATAGGGCATAATTCTTTCATTATGGAGATATCACCTTTGAAGATTCGAAAAGAAGTATAGTGCCTCATGGGATGGGTGGCTACACTAAATAGATTCATGGCTAGATTGGCATAGAAGTGCCTTCTATTTTTTAAGGCCTTGAAGCGAATCAAAGGCTTTAAATGGATGTTAGAATTATTGCCCAGTTAGACAACACAAAAGGGGGGGATGAATTGAGTTTTCAAAGATTTAAGAAAGTATATGCTAGTTTTTTAAAACAACCTAAGAAGATGCAGTGAATGTGTAGCAAATACAGTGAATAGTATTAAAAATAAATCAGTAAATGCTAAATAATAAGTAAAACAAGTAAAGATAAGTAAGCCACACAAATACAAGAGATTTTATAGTTGTTCCGTGCACTCCAAGCATCTACGTCCACTCTTTAAGCTCCACTTGAGAATTTTCACTATAATCTATTGATTATGGTGTATTTATTTTGGTTGAAATCCTAAACAATTCAGTTGACTTTTCGAACTCACCAACCACAACCTTACAAGCTTTTTTCTAAGCTCACAATTTAATTTTCAGGCTTAGATTATCTCTATTCCCCAAGTTTCAATCCCTTGAAACTTGTTACAACAGATTTCAGCAAGAATAGAAATTACAAAGCTCCTCAAAAGAGTAAATAAAACACTTTGGATATAGCTTGAAGATCGCTTGAATGCTTGGCATGAGAATGCTCTCTCTTCTCTTAATGATTAGCCTCTCAAAGATTCAAGAACTCTCAGGTTTAGTGATGAAAAACACTCTTCAAAGTACTAGAGGCTGAAAATAGGCTATTTTCCTTCAATAAGCTATTCTTGATAGTTAATTAGGCTTCTCCTTTATTAAAATAACTCCTCTTTCCATTTAAAGCAATTTGAATTCAAAAACTAGCTATTTTTGAATGTTGAAGATGGATTCTGGCTTTTGAATGACTTTTGGATGTTTCTCCAATAGATTCTACACATTCTATTATGACTGTTAGAAACAGTCGAGTCAACTCGAACAGTCCACGAGTCAGCTCGGATTCAACACCAGTCGACTCAAAATATTTTGGAGTCAGCTTGGTCTCAATATGAAGAAAATAGCTCTCAATCCTGTGAATCGAGTCGGCTCAAAATATTTTAGAATCAACTCGAAAGCGTGTCAGCCCTGCGTGTCATAGCCTGTTTATATCAGAGTCGACTCGAAACATACTGGAGTCGACTCAAACTCCTCCATTCAGTCTTTCTTATTCAATTTTCATCCAAACTTAATTTTTTTTTATTCCAAAGCCTCCCAAGTGTTTCTAAATGACTTCAAAGCATATCACAAGGGTTTGCTTTCTACAAAAATATTCTTAACTAAGCTTCAAAGATATTAGTCCCCTTTTTATATTTTAATGTTATGTAATCATCAAAATCATTTTTTGGATCAACAATCTTTCTTTTTTTGAAGATAACAAAATATTAAGCATAAAATTAAACAAGTAAAAACTTAAGCTAATATAATATATTACTTTTAATTTCAGTAAATCATAAAAATATCATAATATAGGAAATTTAAATATTTGAGATTTAAATATGAGATATTGCATAACATTCAAAAAAAACTAACATCTCTTTAACAATTTTCTCTTCTATTTTATAAAAAATTCAGAATAGATTAATCTCCCCCTTAATGTAATGTTGGAAACTTCTAGTTATACAAGATGTAAAAACAAGATGCTCTCCCTTAATTTATTGCTCAAATTTTTCTTGCTCAATACTTCTCTCCCCCTTTTTGTCATCAATAAAAAGAGTCAAACAAGGATACCATAAAAACATCAATAATAAAAGTGATACCACAAAATTATATCATTATAAATACAACAGGGATAATCATAAGTAAGCATGTTAATGATACCAAAAGATTTAAAAAGGATCATATATTCCTAATTCTCCTCTAATCATACAAAAATCTATCCTCATTTAAATGTTTATTAAAAATATCTACTAATTGATTATCAGTGCAAACAAAATCAAACATAATGTTATTATTTTGCACATGATCTGTAATAAAATAATGTCTTATATCAATATGCTTAATTCTTGAGTGCTGAATTGAATTTTTAGTTAAGTTTATAGCACTTATATTATCACACCTTATAGGAATTTTATTTTGTTCAATACCATAATCCTTAAGTTATTGCTTAATCTAAAGAATTTGAACGCAGCAACTTTCAACTGCAACGTACTCGACTTCTACCATAAACAATGCTACCGAACTTTGTTTTTTGCTAAGCCAAGAAAATAAGTTCAACTCAGAAAATTGGCATGTACCACTTATACTCTTTCTATTAATTTTACATCCACCATAATCAGCATCAGAATAACCAATTAAATCAATAGAAGAATACTTAAAATACCATAAGCCTAAATTTTGACTATCCATCAAATATTTAAAAATTTCTTTAACAGTAAGCATATGAGACTCTTTAGGATTAGATTAAAATCTAGCACATATGCATACACTCAACATTATGTCTGGCCTACTTGTGGTAAGATAAAGTAAAAATCTAATTATACCTTTATAAAGCTTTTGATCTACATTTTTATCATTTTCATCTTTGTCAAGTTTGCATGTAGAGCTCATGGGTGTTCTAATTGCTTTCACACTCTCCATCCTAAACTTTTTGAGTATTTCCTTGATATACTTAGCTTGGTTGATGAATATTCCTTCCTTTGTTTATTTGATTTGAAGATCGAAAAAAAAATTCAGCTCTCCCATCATGCTCATTTCAAATTCTCCCTACATTAACTTAGCAAATTTTTGACAAAGAGTTTCATTAGTAACTTGAAAAATAATATCATTTACATATATTTAAACAATTAGTAAATCAGTTTCTTTTCTTTTTAAGAATAGAGTAGTATCCACACTACTTCTAATAAAATCATTTTTAAGTAAAAATTTACTCAATCTATCATACCATACTCTTGGTGCTTGTTTCAAACCATATAAAATTTGGTTAAGTTTGAAAAAATGATTTAGAAAAATATGATTTTCAAAATTAGATGGTTGTTCTATAAAAATCTCTTCAGCAATATAGCCATTTAAGAAAGAACTTTTAATATTCATTTGATATAATTTGAAATCGATGTAGCAAGCAAATGCAAATAGCTTCTAATCTAGCTCTAGGAGCATAAGTTTTATCAAAATTTTTTTCTTCTTCTAGATTTTGCAACTAATCTAGCTTTATTTCTAATTACATTACCATTTTCATCCAATTTATTTCCAAATATTCATTTTGTTCCTATTATTAGATGGTCAATTGGCCTACTAACTGAGGTCCAAACTTTATTTTCCTCAAATTGATTCAACTCCTCTTATATAGCAAGTATCCAATTACATCATTTTTAGTTTCTTCTATGCATTTGGGTTTAATTTGAGAAACAAAAGTAAGATGATCATGAATATCTTTAAAAGTAGATCTTGTTCTTACCCTTTATGAAGGTTCAACTATGATAAGATCCTTTGGATGATTACATATGAACTTCCACTCCTTGGGCAAGTTATCATGCTCTTTGTTGACATTTTCTTCAAAATTATTCTCTTGATCATTATCTTTGGCTTCATCTTCTTCATTTTGATTTGTATTATCTTTCAAGTTGAGTTTTTTCATCTCTTTTTCTATATTTTCTACATCATCATCACTAAAATCTTTCTTTCTTGAAGATAGATCATTAGTTTCATCAAGTACAATATATATAGATTCTTCAACAACCAAAGTGTATTTATTGAAGACTCTACAAGCTTTGCTAGATAAAGAATATCTTAGAAAAATGCCATCATCTGATTTAGCATCAAATTTACCTAAGTTATCTTTACCATTTTTTAAGATGAAACATCGACAATCAAAAATATGAAAGTAACTAATATTTGGTTTTCCACCTTTTCAAAGCTCACAGAGATTTTCTTTAAGATCGATAAAATTAAAACTTGATTTAAAATATAACATACAATGTTAATGACTTTAGTCTAAAAGTACTTTGGGATACTCCATTCACAGAGTAAGGTACAGGCCATTTCGTCTAAAGTTTGATTTTTTTTTAATAACTCTAGTTTGTTGAGGTGTTCTTGGTGCAGAAAAATTATGTTCCATTCTATTTTTATTATAAAAATTTTTAAAATTTTAATTTTTAAATTCGATACCATGATCACTTCAAAAATAAATAATTGTTAAACTTTTTTATTCAAAATTTTTTGATAAAATTTTAAAAATATAAAAAAAGCTTCAATTTTATATGCTAAAAATAGAACTCATGTAAATTATGAAAAATCATCTATAATCACAAGTCCATATCTTTTTCTTCTTAAGCTTGTAGTCCTAGTAGGTTCAAATAAATCCATGTGAATCAATTCTACAGGTCTAAAAGTTCAAACCATATTTTTAGATTTGAAAGATCTCCTGGTTTGTTTTCTATATTGACATACATCACAAATCCGATCTTTTTCAAAATTTAGTTTTGATAAACCTTTAACTAAATCTTTTGTAATCAATTTTGAAATAGTATTCAAGCTTGCATGTCCTAGTATACGATGCCACAGCCAACTAGATCCTTTGATTTTGATATCCATTACTACAAGGCATTGACCACTCTTTATGGCAATCTCATCAAGATCAACCATGTAGATATTGCCATGCTTATATCCAATGAATTTTGTACCATCATCAAAAGGACTAGAAATAATGCATAAAGAAGATTCAAAAGTAACTCTAAATCTTTTATCACATAATTGACTTATGCTAAATAAATTATATTTCAATCCATCAACTAATAAAATATTGTCAATACCAATAATCTTTTCTTTTCCATCATTGTCAAATGTTACTACTCCTTTTTCTTTTGTTTCAAGAGTGATAAACTGATTTTTATCATTCGTCATGTATCTTGAACAGTCACTATTAAGAAACCATCTTCTTTTCAATCCATGGACTGTAAGACACTCCTATAAAATAGTCAAATAGCAGATTTAAGTACCTAAGCTTTTTTGGATCCTTTGGGATTTAGTAACCAAGATTTTCTTTGAAACCCAAACTTTCCTAACAAGTTGACCATTCAATTTTTTGAAATTGTAGGAATAAGCTTTATGTCCAACCTTACTATAGTAAAAATATGTAACATTTGAAAATGAACTTGTAAAAAAAATTTTTAGAAATTTTTATTTGTTGTTTGGATTCAAACCAAGATGGCTCTATCAAAAATTGCTTTTTGATTCCTTAATATCATAAGAAATTTTTTAGAACTACAAGTAAACTTTTCAACCAAAGGTTTAACATTTTCTAATTCTCTCTTTAATGATTCATTTTCTTCTACTAAAGTCTTGTTGTTTTGTAAAATCTCTTCTTTTTCTTTTAACAAAGCTTGCTTTTTCAGTTTTAAATCTCTATTTTTCATGTTGGATGTATGATCTGAAAAGTCAATTATTGATTGACACATTGTATTAATTCTAGAACATACTTTTGTACTTGATCTTTGAAATTAATAAAATAGATAATTATTTCTATTTTAGACTAGTGTCCTAGAATCGTCCAAAAAGTTAATGGTCAATGACACATATTCTTAAAAAAATGAGAATTTGAGATATGTATCATTATAGATTAACTCCTGAATTGCTTTCATTTATTGAATTATCATGGAGATGGTAATGGATCCATTAAGATCGATGCGTGGATCGCTTCTCTTTTGGATAGATGAGTCTTGAGTCTACAGTGTGGAGACACTGGAGCAAGAGTGTAAGTGGTTGTTAGAGAACAATGGTATTGAGTATAATCAAGAATGAAAAGTTATATGGATGTCTACTCACTCATTAATGACTATCTCGATGTTGTGTTGTGTGAGTAGTTTTTTGATCTGTGATGTCTTGGCTACTCACAGTGGGATTGCTATAGTTTAACAACATATAAACATGATCCCTAGCCATTTCGAGCCTTACGGTGTTCGTTGGCTGTAGTAGGTTTGTTGCAGGAGTAGAGTGTGCACTTATATAGGATCTATTAGCTATAGTAGTAGAGGAGTAGTCCTATATGACCTAAGAGGCTAAGTCTTTAAGTCTATGGCCATAGCAGCATAATTATGAAAAAAAAATTCATGGGATTCATGATTGGACTCAAGCTAATTAAGTCTGGTATAAGATGCATGCTTAGGGTTTGATGAGTTTCATGATCTGCATCTTGTCGGGACTCTCAATAGAGAAACTTGATCACATGAAAACTATACCTAGGGGTTCATCTTTCTATTCTGTTGGATTGTCCTGCATGCTATTAGGCATCACTGGTGGATTGTGAGAACTCACTAGGATCATTTTTAGATCAACGATCCTTGTTGGGATGACTTGAAATTCTTCTGACCCATCAAAAGGAGTTTTGATGATACTATGATGGAGATCATGGTATGTCTTACTACTAGATAGAAGAGTAAAGGAAACCATAGGCGTTTCAAGCATGCATTTAAAATTTTTTTGATGAAAGCAAATCAGATTAAATAATTTAATCCACAAATTATACTTTAGATCAGATCTGGAAATACCTATACTAGGATCTATGTCATGATATATGGTATATATGAAATCTGAAAACAAAAATCAGCAAGCATGGATTATATTGATGCGACAGTAGATCAAATCTGCATCTAATCCGAGTTCAAAACTTGATACCTGTGTGCCTATGCATGGGTATCTGATCATCGCAACTAAAAATATGGATCTGAGGTCTTGCTGGTTGCTCGCAGCTGCATGGGATGTTCGGCCTCTACGAAATATCCACATGAAGCCTTGGCATTGATCAATCTCCCCAGGAGTGCTAGCTCGCATGGAGATCTTCTTGATGGCTGATATGCACACCTCCTTGGTCTCTCGGACTCTTTCAAAGTTGAAGACTGATTAGGAGAATGAGATTGTGGTGGAATGAGGGAGAACTTTCTTCTCTCTTAATTTTTTCACTCATCCAAATTCTGAGATTAGAATCTAGGTCACTCACCCAAGAGGAGCCTGCTCTCCTCTATCACACACGCTAAGGAAGGCATGCCCCACCCAAGACCTCATGCCCCACACAATTTTCATGGTGAAATCTCTCAAATTTCTCATGGTAATCCCATGCCCTTGTCGCACAAAAATAAGGGGTTTTTAATTATGGGCGATCAAGTGATTGATGAGGATAAAGATAAGATTAGTTTTCATTCAAATTCAAAACCCTTTTTGAATTCAAACTAAACCATTCTTATCCTTATCAAGGGAGAGTGTCAAAGAGGGCTCATGGTGTGGAGTTTCCTCATGCAAATTCTGAATTTGTGATGAGAAAACAAAATGTGGAGTAAGGTGGTGCAAGGGTGAGTTTGAAATTCAAACCCATTCAAATTTGATGCAATCCAACTCGATCCAATTCAATCCTCATCTAAATCAGATTTGGTTTGATCCAATTGAATGAATGTACCTTATCAAATTAGGCACCTAATCAGCTTAATAAAATTTTAATCTAATTAAGAATTAATTAAACTAAAGTCCTGATCAAATCAGGAATCAAATATTCTTAGTGATTAGATCATCTTATAACCTAATTGGGTCAAATCTAATTGAATCTAATTTAATTAAACTTGATCTGAAACTTATTGCTCAATCAAATTGAGCTAATCAATAATCTAATTACTAATTAATTTTTTTATAATTTACTAATCCTTAGCAAATTATTTTATCATAATTTTTGCATAAGATTAACCATCAATCATATTGATGATTATACCCTTAAACAATTCTTAATTGCTGATCTGCCATCCGATCAGACAAGTTTTCTTTTGTGTGTGATCTCATAGGTTTGAATCTAAGCCAATAGCATAGGATCAATTTTTTATACTAATCGAAGTGACCATCTAGCAATGGTACCCGATATTTGGATAGACCAAATAATTGTAAAGCAACATTCAAGAACCCTTGGCATATGTTACCGTATAATTCATCCTTTTTGTTGGAATTTTTGTGTTGGAGCATGCATGTGTGTTTCAAAATTTTTTTTTTCTAAACAACATAGTAGAATAGAAGATAAAAATATCTTTTAATCTAAATCATACATCCATAAAATATAAAACACATGAATCTACTACATATGCTGAAATTAAATATGTGATCGAATTACATACCTGTTTCATAATTTCTTTATTCAAATCTGGATATAGAAGAGAGTAAATTTTTTGTTATCCATGCAAGTGCATGACCTCTAGGATATCCACTCAGGAATAGTCTAGAACAGCCCTCTTTGGTATTGATCTTTCTTCTCCAAGAATAATTACCCTGCGAATCTAAACAAAGCCTGGATCGCGATCAACTCTTTGATCTTTTTCTTCTCTTCTTCTCTTGCTCTTCTTTCTTTGATTATAAAGCAACCAAGATTTAGAAACCAACAAGGAGGGAATGCCCAAGCTCCTCTTGGGCATGGAGATGGAGGATGCCCAACTCCTTTGGGTGTTGGATCCAAAAAGGAGAAGAGAGAGAGGCATGGGGGGACCTTATGAGAGGCATGGGCTACTGAAAATTTGATGTTAAGAGTCTTAGAGAAGGTTTCTTTAAATAGATAAAAGATTTGAATCATATTCAAAATCAAATAGCCCCTTAATGTAAATCCTACTTGCATTAGGAATTCTTATTGCCTTAGATGTTTGATCTCCTTTAGGATATCTATTAGGTGCCAACTATTGGAGCCTTTGCACCTACTTTTTTATAAACTAAATGGGGCCTAGGGGACAGCCCTTGCTGGTCCCACACACCCTCTTTAAGGTGGGCACGTCCAACTTGATCAAATCAAGCAGCACCCCATGCAAACAATCAAGAAAATTGATTTAAGATTTGAACCCTTAATTCA
Source organism: Elaeis guineensis (assembly GCF_000442705.2). NCBI lineage: Eukaryota > Viridiplantae > Streptophyta > Magnoliopsida > Arecales > Arecaceae > Elaeis > Elaeis guineensis. The sequence goes on along the minus strand of NC_025999.2, from coordinate 47,648,817 downwards.
TATGATCCAATACCCTAAGCACCCAATAATTGAAGCTCAATTAATCTAATTCATTAAGATTATTAGCAGATAATTAATTTAATCTTATCAAATAAGTAATTTCAATACAAAAAAAAATTGGGTTCAATCATGTGCTATCAAGGTTACCCTGAATCCAATAGGGTTTCTCCAAATCCAATTGAGACTTTTTAAGTTCAACTGCTTATTCTAAATCTAATCTCTATGTTGCGTGACCCTATAGGTTTAATTCTATCTAGTAGTAAGATATACAATGATCTCTATCATAGTATCATTGAAACTCTTTTCAATGGATCGAAACGATTCTACTCTAACTCATCAAGAATTGTTGATCCTGAGCAATCCTAGTGAACTCTTACAATCCACCAGTGATATCTAGTAGTATGTAGTGGCAACCTAGTAGAATCAAAAAAGAACCTCAAGGTGTAGTTCACTTGTGATTCAGTCCCTCTATCGCATGTCCCGACTAGATGGTAGGTTATGGATAAATCATCAAACCCCATCATCAGTCATATGATAGATTCGATTAGCTCAAGTCCAATTATGATCCTCATTAAAATTTTTTTTCATCAATCATACTGCTATGGCTACAACTCTCAGACTTAGCCTCTCAAATCCTATAGGACTACTCTTCTCTATTAAAATCGATAGATTCCATTTAGATGCGCACCTTACTCCTATTTGAAAATATATCCTAAAGTCAATCATTTAGACGATTGTGCTCATTTTGTAATATGTATATGAATTATTAATATATAAATAAAAGTTATTTTAGCATCTTTCATCATAAAGTTATATCTTCCTTACTAGAACTCTTGTATTATGATGAAGTCCTTAGAACTATGAAGTAATCAATAAAGTAGGATTTATCGTATAGTTCTTAAACATATTCATGATCAAATGATATGTCATTAAAAGATGATGATATTTATCAGATAAAGATATTGTGTGCTATATGGACTGGTTGTCCTCTTAATCAAGGAGTATGGAGACACTGGTATGATATACAGATGAGATATAGGAGTACATCATCATTGAACAAGTGACTTACCTGCTTAGTGCTCTGTTGTCAAGAGCAGCTCGTGAAGCATATGGGCATAAGTGTCCCTCAGATTTGAGATCATCATAGTGACTTGTAAGCAACTCACTATATTTTGATGTCGAACTATCTGCATTTCTAATATAATGACAGAAAGCAACTAGGTACAGTCAAGTACTTATAAAGTCTGTGTGTGGATCAAGATGGAATTGATCCCTTCAGATTATAAGAGCTGATGCATCACTGTATTTTAATTTAATAAAATCTTAGCTAGAGTAATTCATGTGATGGATTTGAGTGGTTAGAATACAATGTGGATGATCCTTCAGGATTGATAGTTTAACCTTAGATCATCCTAGAGCATTGAGGATCAAAGGGATGAATTATATGGTAACCATATGCATAAGTTCTTGAATATTATCTTACAATAATTTGATCTATCTAAATATCAGAAACCATTGCTAGATTGTAACTTCAATTAGTATAGAAAATAATTTTTGTGCTACCAGTTTAGTGTTCGAACCTATGGAGTCATGTACAAAGTCAAGCGATGTAGGAAAAAATTAATTTAAGTCTATATGTTCAATTTAAAAGTACATGACTTGATTGAACAAGTGGATTGACTTGATTGAGAATTAAATTATGGATCATATGGGATTAGACACTTGACTATATCTAGCTAGCACTAGATATGAGATTTAGGTTCAATTCTGAGGATGAACAAAATTTAATCTTTGATCCAAGGAGTCTATGAGAGATTGAATTTAAGTGCTAATTAATTTTAGATTAGATCTGATTCAATTAAACTTAATTTAGTTTATAAATTCAAGTTAGACTTGGTCCTAAATTCTAAACAGTTTGGGATTGACAACCTATTTGAAATTGATTCAAATCAGGTTCGAATTAGATTCGAATTGATCCATATTCAGATTAGATCCTTAGAGTCCACTTTTACTGAGACTCTCTTTCCTCATGGCCGACCAAGAGGTGGTGGGGTGCTGGTTGTTGCTGCCCCACACTTGGGTGTAGGCATGGGTGCATGAGGGCACCTACTTTGGTGCCAATCCTTTCTCCCTTAAGACTTCTTCTTTGATAAGTTATGGATTAATTCAAAGCCTATTTGAATTTGGAATCCTACTCTTACGGGTCATGAAAAATAATCTATAAATAGGAAGGATCTCTAACTATCATAGCATAACAATTAAATTGTGTGCTAAGATAAGAAAGAGAGAAAGAGAAGGCATGAAGAAGAGTGGGCGTCACCCATCCTTGGCGTGTTCCTCCTTAGGCATCCCATCTTCCCTTGGCATGAAGAGTTCTTGGGTGTCCCTCTTGCTGGTATGAGGTGTCACACCAAGAGCCTCTCTCTCTTCTCTTGGTGCCTTGCGAAGGTACTTCAATCCGAGGCTTCATTCCACTTTTCTATGAAGTTTGATGTGCGTGCAAAGTAGAGAGTTTGTGGATTCAGACCTACGTGAGGCTTTGGATTTAGAATTTTTAAGATTTGATTCAAATTGCTCTACATATCAAATAAAGATCTCATTTTTATTAAGTTGTTATAGAAAATTTTTAGATGCAACTTTGGCTATCCATTATATTTTTTTAAAGAAACAGGTTTCTTTTCCTTCAATTGATTTTAGAGCCAGATTTTAATACATAGATGAATAATTATTTTTTTGATTTATTTATATATTATATATAATTAAATTTTTATATTAGATATTAAATCTGATTTAGATTTATTAAAATAAAATTTATGATTTGATTTTAATTAGATTATAAGAACCTAATCCATAGTTGGTTAAGGTTTGTTGTTAATTTATTATAACAATTTTTTTTTATTACTAAATTTTATTAGAATAATAACCTATTTTAAAATTTATTTTAAATTAGTTTTAATAAAAATTTAATATTATTATTTTGGTTATGAAGTTAAACTTATTTCATATCTGAATTGAATCTATTTTGATAGATTTTTAGATCTAATTTCTCATAAAATTTTATACAACATCAAAATAGCTCTAATCAAAAAACTAATCTTTATGTGTTCATATGTGCGTCTAATTAATTTTCTATAAGATTTTAGATCTAAATTTGATATTTTATAATCAGTATAACATATGATTTAGATATGCTCTGATGTACATGATACATCAAATCTAATTAAATTAGATGAAGAACATGGTTGATGAGATCAAAGTCATGTTCATAACATAAAATATTTTGTCAAATTACATGTTGATGTAATCCTATTTGAATAAGATTTTAAAATTTAGTAGCCCAATACTCAGATTGATGAGATCATTAAACTGTTCGATCATAAGAGATAGAAGGGATTAATCTTTCTCTCTTGTCCATTCGATAGGTTCTCTTATAATATGTAGAGATATCATTATGATCCAGTTTCATAAAGAAGAAGAGCAAATAGATTTTTATGAATTATTTTAATCATAAATAAGTTTAGATTAGATCTAAAGTGATTTATGACTCATTACAATAAGATAAATTCAGATATATAAAATTATTTTAAATCTGAATAGCATGTTACATTAGACGTAATCGATAGTGATCGAAAAATAGTCATGATACATATGATGTATGTATGAAGTTTAGGTCACACTTATACATGTTTAATTGTTAAACATTGATATAAAAATTTATTTTTATGAAATAAAATATATGATATACTTCACTTAAAATCTTAGTAGAATAGTTTCACAAATTGAAACACACATTTCACATACTTAATTTGGAATTAAGTTTAAATGATCTAGATTTGAGAATTGAAGATTACTAAGATATCACATAAATCGATGGGCAATGGATTAGCATGAATCAGATCCTTCTATTGGGTTAGACCTAGGGTTAGAAACAAATTTGGACTAAATTGAGAATTGATTAAATCTAATCAATAGTTGAATTAGATTATGTCAAAATTTTTTTAGATCAATCTCAATAGTTGAAGCTTGGTGAAGTTCATATTTTTGATCTTAATAAATGGATCATGATCATTGCTCAGTGGTTAAACTTGAATCTTCTGGTGGACCAAATCGAAACTAATTAACTAGTTGGTGTCTAAGTTAAGCTTGACAATTTTGTTCAAGTGGTTATTAATTGGGAGCTACTCACCTAGATGGCATCTACGGTGAGTTAATGGCATATCCCTTTCACTGATCTCACTTACCTGGCCAACATGATAGATTATATTTTGATTAGATCACTAGTCAATTCTAGTTGACCCATGCCATTAAGGTTAATCAGTATGACTGATTCAGATGTCTTTAGATCAACTTGTGTCTAATCCTCTACATGACTCGATAAATTCAGTGGAAGGATATATGACTTGCAGGTCAATTTCTTCTCTTATTCTCAAATCAATAAAAATCAAATCCTCTAAATTATTAGGTCCTTAAAATAATATAGTTATGAAGATAACTTGTTCATAGCCTCCCATTAAGATGCGTGATAATGAGTTCAATATTTTAAATAGGCATGGAGGCACTACACACTTGGTGTCTATTGGATATTGAAATTATCATTCATCATATGACCATCTTATTGTACTCTTTAGATCAATGCTCAGGTTGGCTAAGCCACATTCAGATTGGAACATTCGTTTGTTGGATGCATTGGTATAGTCATGTTAATGGTTGGATCTAACCAGAATTTTCAATGGAGGCGCCACACGCCTGCTGAGGAGAGGCCAGGGGCAAAACCTAATTGCTAGAAGTTATTTAGAGAAACAATTGGTTATGAACTTACCTATGGATGCACTAGGATTGGTCGAGCCACACTCGGATCTGAATATAGTCATGAATTCTAGTACCCACTAAGAAATTAATATAATTTTTTGAATTAGAGGTAGAGACTATCAATTCATATAAAATAGTAGAAGAACCTTTAGACTAAAGTCCATATCTTTAAGATTAAAATAATTCATATACGAATAGGTTTATGTTTCTTTTTTTTCAGCTATGGCCATTACACTATCGCTTCATTCACTGTTGGACAATGACAAGCTTATCGGATCCAACTTCGATAGCTAATTTCGAAAGTTGAAGATTGTTCTGGAGCATGAGAGGATCCTGTATGTGATTACAGATCCACCACCTGAAGAACCTGTTGCCAATGCATCCCATGCTACGAGAGACACTTACTTGAAGTGGCTCAGTGATCGCATGATGATGCATTGTATTATTAGGGTAGCCATGAATGATGAACTTAGCCATAAGTTTAAGAATATGCAGTTAGAGGATATGATTCAAATATTGAATGAGTCATTCAGCATCCCAAAGGATGCAGAGAGACATAAAACCTCTTGTGTAGTGTTCAATGCTCGTATGCGAGAGGGGGCGTCAGTCTTTGATCATGTATTATACATGATCGAGTAGATCGAATGCTTAAGCAAACTTAGCTTTCCATTATATGAACAGTTAGAAAAGATGCTATCCTCAATTCACTTTCGAAATCTTACCTACACTTCTTGAGTCATTATAAAATGATCAAGCCTACAGTGAACTACCATAGTTTGCTAGAATTACTGTAGATATTCGAGAAGGACCATCAGCTCCAGAAAGAGCCGGTGCATGTAGTGAGAGGTTTATCTATAAAAAGGAAAAAAGAAGAAGTTGTAGAAAAAATGTACCGACGATCCTAAGCCAAAGCAAAGCAAAAAGTCGAAAGTCGATAAAAGCCAGGCAGAATACTTCTTTTGTAAGAAGTTGGATCATTGAAAAAGGAATTGTTCGGCTTATATAGCTTTTCTTGACCCGAACAGGCCAAAGAACAAGAGAAATAAGCAATCGATTGCTTCATAAGATACTTATATGATAACTTCTTGTAATTTTTTTATTTGTGATACTACTACTGGGTATTGGATAGCGAAAGTCTGATTAATATTTGCAACTCATTGCAGGGACTGCAGGCTAGTAAGAAATTTAGAGAAGATGAGCAGATCCTAAATGTTGGAGATGGAAGCCTTATTTCAGTTCTAGCATTAGAAACTATGCAGCTTATTTTCGAGTCTAATAGTATCATATTAGATGAGTGTCATTATTGTCCTTCCTTTTTGATGAATGTCATCTCTGTTGGCCTTTTGGCTAAAATTGATTTCAAATTTTTAATAAAAGATGATTTTTATGATATTATTATGAATGATACTATAATTATGTGTGGACAATTAAAACATGGCATATATATATTATCACAGCCTGTTGGGATAATGTACATATCGAATAAATACCCTAGGATAGATAATGTCAGTGATTCCTACCTTTGACATTGTCGGCTATGTCATGTGAATAAGAACAGGATAGACAGATTAATCAAGGAGGATGTCTTTGAAATTAATGATTGTGAATCATTACCAACTTGTGAATCCTGTCTACTTAATAAGATGACCAAGTTACCTTTTAAGAGAAAAGGTGAATGAGCCAGTGATGTTTTAGGTCTAATATATAGTGATGTATGCGGACCCATGAACATAGCTGTCAGAGAAAAATACTATTACTTTATTACATTTACAGGTGATCTATTCACATATAGGTATGTCTACCTTATGAAGCACAAATCTGAATCATTTGAAATGTTCAAATGATTCCATAATGAAGTAGAAAAACAGATTGGAAAGAGTATTAAAACTCTTCTGTCAGACTAAGGAGGTGAATACCTCATCAGTGATTTTCTGACATATCTAAGGAGAATGGGATTCTCTCTTAGTGGATTCCTTCTGAAACACCACAACATAATGGGGTGTCTGAAAGGAGAAATTGAATCCTATTAGATATGGCTCGATCCATAATGGAGTTTGCTAATCTGCCAATCTCCTTACGAGGATATGCTTTTGAAACTATCTACTATATTCTGAATAACGTTTCGAGCAAGTCTGTCGATAAAACTCCATATGAGATATGAACAGGGCGTAGGTCGGTGCTCTTACACCTTTGGATTTAGGGGTGTCTATCTTATGTCAAGTGTTTAAAGATAGATAAGCTTAGACTAAAGTTCGATAAATACTTGTTCGTAGGGTATCCAAAGAAAACTAAAGGGTATTACTTCTACCTTGCTGAAGAACAAAAGGTGTTCGTTAGCAACAGGATAGTTTTTTTAAAAAAAGAGTTCCTTGGAGAAGGAACTAAAGCTAGTAAAATCAAACTTGGTGAAGTTCATAAGGTAGAAGAACCGGCACACATAGAATCAGATTTGATTAGAGAATCGCATTCGATGTGTGTAGAGGTACCATTAAGGAGATCTAATAGAGTACCATATCAATGGGATAGATACTATGATTTTTTGGTCTGAGATAGTGATCCCATTGAACTAGATGAAAATAATGAGAATCCGATCACCTATATGAAAGCTATGCAAAGGCCCGACTCTCAAAAGTAGCTTAAGGCCATAAAATCCGAGATAGAGTCTATGGAGATCAATTGTTTATGGACATTGATTGATCCGCCCGAAAGAATAAAAACCATAGAGTGCAAATAGATTTCCAAAAGAAAAAGAGGAACAAATAGAAATATAGAGACCTATAAAGCCCGTCTAATTGCCAAGGGTTACCATCAGCATTATGGTATTAACTATGACAAGGCGTTCTCACCTGTGGCAATGCTCAAGTCCATCCAGATTATACTTACAATAGCAGCACACTTAGATTATGAGATCTGGCAAATAGATATCAAAATCACTTTTCTAAATAGGGAGTTGGAAGAAGAGGTATATATGATACAACCTGAAGGGTTCACATCCACAGATGAATCTAAGGTGTGCAAACTAAATAAGTCCATTTATGGACTGAAACAACCATCTAGGAGTTGGAACATGCATTTTGATAAGCAAAATGTTTGACATCATTAAGAATGGAGAAGAGCTTTGCATATACAAATGGGCTAATAATTTTGTAGTCATCTTCTTTATACTGTATATAGATGATATATTGTTTATAAAAAATAACTATTGGAATTTCTATGTAGAGGCATATATGTATGTTTCAAGAAATTTTTTTTCTAAACATCACAGTAGAATAGAAGATTAAAATATCTTTTAATTTACATCATGCATGTATAAAACATAAACCACTAAGATCTACTTCATATGCTGAAATTAAATATATGCTGAAATTAAACATGTGATCGAATCACATACCTGTTTCATAATTTCTTTCTTCAAATCTAGATCTGAAAGAGAAGAGGCTCTCTTTTAGCCATGCAAGTGCTCAACCTCTATGAGTATTCACTCAAGATCAGCCTAAAATAGCCCTCTCTGATATTGATTTTTTTTTCTCTAAGAAAAATTAACCTGCGAATCTAAACGAAGCCTGGATCGCGATCAACTCTTTGATCTTTTCTTTGATCTTCTTTTTCTCTTCTTCTCTTACTTTTCTTTCCTAAATTATGTAGCAACCAGGAACTAGAAACCAGCAAGAAATATGGGATGCCCAAACACCTTCGGGCATTGAAGATGGAGGATGCCTAAGCTTGGGCGTTAGACCATTAAGGGAGAAGAGAGGGGAGAAGAAAAGAAGGGTGTGGGCTCTTCAAAAGGGGTGTGGGGCTGCAGGTTGAAGTACCTAGAGACCTTAGAAAAGGCCCCTTTAAATAGGCATAAGATTTGAATCCTATTCAAAATCAAATAATCACTTAATACAAGTCCTACTTGCATTAGGAATCCTTATTCTTTTAGTTATTTGACTCCCTTTAGGAGATCCTTTAGGCACCAACTATTAGAGCCTTTGCACCCATAAAAACACACCCAACATGGCACTCATGGGACATCCCATAATGGTTCCACATGCCCTTTAAAAGGTGGACATGCCTAAGTTGACAAATCAAGTGGCGCCAAATGAAAACTATCAAGGAAATTAATTAAGGACTTGAATCCTTAATTCATTTGATCCAAAATTTGAGACACCCAATAATTGGAGCCCAATGAATCTAATTTATTTAGATTATTAGTAGGTAATTAAATTTGAATTAATCTTATCAAATAAGAAATTCAAATATAAAGAGGAAACTGGATCCAACTATATGCTAGCAAGGTTACCCTGAACCCAATAGAGTTTCTCTAAACCCAATTGAGACTTCATAAGTTCAATTACTTATTTCAGATCTAATCTTTTTGTTGTGTGACCCCATAGGTTCAATTCTTTTAGTATGAGATATACAATGATCTCTATCATAATATCATTGAAACTCTTTTCAAAGGGTCGGAATAATTTCACTCTAACTTATCAAGGATTGTCGATCCTAAGCAACCCTAGTGAGCTCTCATAATCTATTAGTGACACCTAGCAGTATGTAGTGACAATCCAGTAGAACCAAAAAAAAACTCAAGCTGTAGTTCACATGTGATTCAGTCCCTTTATCATGAGTCCCTACTAGATAGCAGGTCATGGATAAATTATCAAACCTCATCATTAGTCATATGACAGATTCGACCAGCTCAAGTCCAATTATGATCCTTATAGAAACTTTTTTTCATCAATCACACTACTGTGGCCACAAACTCTTGGACTTAGTCTCTCAAATCTCATAGGACTACTCCTTTCTATGAAGGTCGATAGATTCCATCTTGATGCGCATCCTTCTCCTATAGTAGACCAACTGTCACCAACATCTACTACAAGAGTTCATTGAGATCATGTTTATGTGTCAGTCAAACTACAGCAGCCTCACTACGAACAGTCATACCATCATAGATCAAAAGACCATTCACACAACTACAGCATCAAGATAATCACTGACGATCGAGTAGAAATCTAAATGATCTCTCGTATGGTCATACTCAGTATTAGTTATTCTCTAACAACTTTCCGCACTTGTCGCTCAGTGTCTCTATACTATAGATCAGAGACTTATCTATCCCAAAAGAAGCGATTTGTGCATCGATCTATCCGAATTGATCACCGTCCTCATGATGATACTATGACCAAGAGCATTTAGGAATTAAATATATGTCTCTAATTATTAAAACTTTGAGAATATGTATCGAAATATTGGATGATTCAAGGATACATCACTCTTGAATGAAAATTAAACTTGCTTTTTTATTGATCAAATTAATATATTAAGTACAAAATTATATCCTAGTTTTATTACAATGTGTCAGCCATATTGGCTTCTAGGACATACATCTAACAATAACATTCTAGCTTTACAGAGTATAAAGCTATGGCTCTCATCATAGTTCTCCATAAAAGATTTGGGAGAAGCATTCTATATCCTAGAGATAAAGATCTATAAAGATCGATCTAAAAGGTTGCTTGAATTATCCCAATCCACATACATTGATACCATATTGAAATGGTTCAACATAGAGAATTTTAAGAAAGGCTATCTTTTGATAGGCCATGGAATTACTCTCTCTAAGAAGGATTATCTGACAACTCTTTAAGAGAGAGAGCAGATGAGTAGGATCCCATATGCTTCGACAGTGGGGTCTATCATGTACGCCATGATGTGTACGAGACTGAATGTGGCCTATTCACTAAGGGTAGTGAGTAGATATTAGTCTGTTCCAGGTGAAAAATACTAGAAGATTGTGAAGACAATTCTTAAGTATTTGAGAAATACCAAGGACCAATGGCTTATCTTTGGAGACACTGACTTGAAACTTGTGAGATATACTGATTTCAGTTTTTCACTGGATCATGATGATAGCAGAAGCGTGTCGGGCTATGTATTTACCTTAAATGGAGGAGCTATATATTGGAAAAGTTTCAAGCAATATACTATGGTCGATTTTGTATATGAAGCAGAATACATTGCTGTATTCGATACTGCAAAAAAGGCAGTATGGTTGTGGAAGTTCATCATCGAGCTTGGAGTTACATTCTTCGTTGATGGCCCTGCTCTACTATATTGTGAGGCACTGGAGCCATAGCTCAGGTGAAAGAACTAAAGTCATACCAGCATACCAAACATATTCTGCATCGCTATCACTTTGTATGAGAGATCATAGATCGAGATGACGTCAAGCTTCAAAAGATTGACGAAAAGGAGAACATAGCCGACTCCTCTAAAACTCTCGGGATCAAAGAGTTTGATGATCATAAGTAGAAGATGGATATAAGATACTGCTCCGATTAGCTTTAGTTCAAGTGGGAGTTGTTAAAAAATGTATCCTAAAGCTAATCATTTGGATGATTATGTCCATTTTGTAATATGTATATAAATTATTAATCACATAAATAAAAGTTATTTTGACATCTTTCATCACAAAGCTACATCTTCCTTACTAGAACTCTTATATTGTGATGAAGTCCTTAGAACTATGTGTTGGAAATTATATCCCAAAACCAATCATTAGCTTGTTGATGGTTATACTTATCACTGTAATTGTATATGAATTGTTGAATTAATAAATATTATTTAATTTTTTCATCACTGTGTACATCTCATTTTGAACTCTTGTTATGTGATGAAGTCCTTAGGACTATTTGATTTGATATAGGAGGATATATCATTTAGTTCTTAAATGAGTTCGCGACCAAATGATATGCTATTACTAGGATGATAGATATATCAAGTGTAGGTCATTGTGTGCCATATGGGTTAGTTGTCCTCTTAACCAAGAAGTGTGGAGACGGTGGTATGGCATGTAGGTGAAATATAAAAGTATATTTCACTGAACGTGACCAACTTCAGAGCACTCTGCTATCAAGAGTCACTCCGAAGGGATATAGGTATAAGTATCCCTCCGACTTGAGATCACAACGGTGACTTGCAAGCAACTCACTATGCTTTGGTGCCAGACTATCTGAATTTTTAATTTAGCAATGAAAGGTTTCTGGGTATAGTCAAGTACTTATGAAGTCGGTGTGTGAGTCAAGATGGAAATGATCCTTCCGAATAAGTCAGAGTTAATATATCAGTGTGTTTCAATTTAGAAATCTTAGCTGGGATAATCCATATGATAGATTTTAAAAATTAAAATATAATGTGGATGACCATATCAGGGTTGGCAGTTAAATCCTAGATCACTTTGAGCATTTGGGTCAAAAGGGATGAATTATATGGTAACTATATTCAAATAGATTCTTGAGTGTTGCTTAGCATATATTCGGCCTATCCAGACATCGGGTACTATTGCTAGATGGTTACTCCGATTGGTATAGAAATCAGTTCCTATGCTACCAGCTTAAGTTCGAACCTATGGGGTCACACACATTAGAAGTTTTTCTTCAATCACTTGGCTAATCTAAAGAGTCTCAGTCAATGGAGACTCTGGTGAAGAGTCCCACTTGACGGAGACTCTGCTGAAGAGTCCCACTGGATGGGGACTCTAGAGAAGAGTCCCACTAGACTTGGACTCTATCATTAATGGAGAATTAATTAGTGATTAAATTACTAATTAGTTTAATTTAATTAAACATTAAAGTTTGGATCAAGTCTGATTAAATTTTATTCAATCAGGTCAAGTCTGATTAGGTTATGAGATGACCTAATCGGTGAGGGAGAAATGATCCTGATTTGATCAATCTATGGCTTAATTAATTTATTAATTTGATCAAATTTAATTGAGATTATAAAAGTCTAATTAGATTAAATTTATCATATTTTATTTAGATCTAATTGGATTGGGTTTGAAAGAAATCCAATTGGTTAAACCCTAGAGTCCCAAATGAGTAGGACTCTATCCCTTGCGCCACCTAAATTATCTCACACCTTTTCTTACTGTATAAAATTAATTTGTACATGAAAAAATCAAAAAATAATCTTTCTTTTATCACTCATTAAGGATAATAATTTATTTGTTTTGATTTGAATTCAAATTAGTTTGATTTTTAACTTAAAATCTTATCCATATCCTTCCACATGTTGGCTGCTTTTGAAGGGGTCTATTGTGTATGAGGAAAGGAGGCCTTTCTAATTGATTTTTGTGCCCAATTTTCTTTGGTAAGTTTTTCTTTAAGTTTGATATGGGTGAGAAAAATTTAAAGTCAAATTGAAATTTAAAAGAGTTTGAATTGCAACAAACTCCAGTCCTTATCCTGTTTTATTTGGTTTGTGCGACAATCATAAAAAGGTCATAATTTTGTATGCCAAAAGAAGAGAGCTCTTTACCATGAGATATCAGAAAGAAATAGGGTTAAAAATACTTCTTTGGGACATAAGGATTTGATGGGTTTCCTTCCTCCTTTGCATGAACAAAAGAGGAGACCATTCTCCTCTTGGGTGAGAGACTTAGAATTGTTCTAGATTTTTGGGTAAGAAAAAAATCAAAGAGAAGAGAGTCTTCATCTAAATTTTCTTTACCATCCAACATCCTTCTCTGATCTATCTTCAACATCAAAAAGGTTTGAGGTGATCGAAGAAGGAGATCAAGTCAGATCTGCCATCAGAAGCCGACCGCACGAGCTAGCACTCCTACGGAGGGCTGATTGGTCCGAGGGGCTTCCTGTGGACCATCTATAGAGGTTGGATATTTGTGCAACTATTTGGCATCAGTGAGAGCTTCATACCATGATTACCAATAGTGACGATCATTAACCCATAAAAAGGTGATGAGTTCTGAACTCTACAGATATAATCTAAAGGTTAGATCAAATTCAGGACATTGATGTGATCGATGTAATTTTTTATTTTATTTTAGATTTTATATGTAAATTTTTCATATCATAGATCCTAATGATAGTTTAAATTTAATTTAAGACATGTTTAGAAGATTAAAATATTTAATCTTTTATTATTCTACTATAAAATTTTAAAAATACATACTTTGAACTATCTATTTTTTCTTCATTTGGTATCAGAGCCAGATTTCTTATGACATAAATTTTTTATATATAAGCTAATTTTAATTATTTATATTAGATCTAAATAGTTAATTTTGAATCTATGTAGTATAGTAATCAGATTGGATAGATCCTCATAGCCGTCCAGTTATAGGAGAAATCAGGATTTTACTATTTTATTTATCCATTTGATGGAATTTCCTATGGCGTGTAGGGGTGCTACGCGATCTTTTTCATGATGATGAATAATAAAAAAAAATTTAAAATTTTATTTTAGATCTAAAATAATGTATATTAGATTTGAAATTAAAATTTTGATCATTAGATGATTGATTGTAAAAATATTTTATAAAATTAAAAACTATTTTCAAATACTGAATCTGAACTCATATCAGCCCAAAATTTAATTGAGAATTAAGCGATCTAGATTTGAGAATCAAAGATCTAAGGCATTAATTTCATAACTCATTAGCTAATGGGTTTGCTCGAGTCAAGTCCATTTAATTGGGTTAGACCTAGGGTTCGAAATCATTGATAATGGACCAAATTAGTAATTGATCAAATCTAATTAAAAGTTAATTCTGATTGGATTAATTTTTTCTCTTGATCAATTTCAATAGTTATAGTTGGTCAAGTCCATATCTTTGATTAGACCAATATGGATTTTGATTATAGCTCTGTGATTGAATCCAAGTCTATAAGTTGATCAAATTGAAAATAACTAACTAGTTGGTATCTAAGGTAAGTATGGTAGCTTTGATCGATGGTCATTAATTAGGAGCTACTCGCATAGATTGAGTCTATGTTGAGTTAATGGCATATCCCTTCCATCGATCTCATTTACCTGACCAACATGGTCAATCATATTTTGATTAGATCACTTAATGATCGGAGTTGACCCATGCTAACTAAGAAATTAGTCTGACTGATTTAGGTGTCCCTAGTTCAACTTGTCTTGAGTCCTCTTTATAACTTGGTGAAGCCAGTAAGAGGATTCATGACTGGTTGGCTGGACCAACTTATGCCTGATCTTCTTAAATTTGATTTGGTGAAGTCAGTGGGAGGATTAAGATTAACTGGTCAAGTCTCATCTCATCTCTCAATTCAACTAATTAAATTCTCTAAAATTGTTAGGTCCCTAAAATGAAATAGTTATGACGATAACTAGATCATAGCCTCCCATTAAGTTGGGTGATAATGAGTCTAATGATTTAGATGATCATTGGAGGTGCCACACGTCTAGTGCTCATCTGGCGATCGGAATTATCATTCATAATTTGTTGTTTTAGTTGTATCTTTCTGATGATGGTTAGGTTGGTTGAGCCACACTCGAGCCTGATCACTCATTTATTAGATACACTACATTCTGATATGTTAATGGTTGGACCTAACCAAAACCTTCAGTGGAGGTGCCACACGCCTGCTGAAGAGGTGTTTGAGACAAAATTGAATATTAAAAATTATTTGAGAAAATAATTAGTTAAGAACCTACCTATGGATACACAAGGGTTGGCCGAACCACGCTCGAGCCCATGTACAGTCCATGTGGATTCTAGTACCCACTAAAAAATTAGTGTAATTCTTTGAATTGAAGGTAGAGGCTATCAATTCGAATAAAATAATGAGAGAGCTTTTAGACTAGAATTTATGTCTTTAGACTTAAGCAATTCATATACGAATTAGGTTCTGATTTTTCTTTTGCAGTTATGGCCACCACCTTGTCGCTCTGATCACTATTAGATAGTGATAAATTGATGGGATCAAATTTTGATAGCTAATATCGAAAGTTCAAAATAGTCTTGGAGCACAAATGGATCTTATATGTATTGACAAATCCGACACCCGATGAGCTAGCTCCGAATGCACGTAGCACGGTCGAAACACTTATCAGAAGTAGCTCAATGATCAAACTATAGTTTGTTGTATTATGCTGGCAGTCATGAATGATGAGTTTAGCCATCGTTTCGAGATTACTCAACCACAGGACATATTGCAAATACTGAACGAGTCCTTTGGCACACCCGATGATATTGAGAGGCACAAGACTAGTTATATCATTTTCAACGCTCGAATGAGGGAAAGAGCATCAGTCACTAATCATGTATTGTATATGATCGAGATGATTGAGTGCCTAAGCAAGCTCGATTTTCCTCTACATGAGCAGTTAGGAAAAGTGCAATTCTAAACTCTCTGCCCAAGTCCTACCTCCCTTTTCTTATTCATTTTCGAATGACAAAGTCTGCAGTTAACTACCATGGTTTACTGGGGTTACTGCAAAACTTTGAGAAGGATCACTAGCTCCAAGAGGAGTCGGTGAATATTGTGGGAGGGTCTTCTTCTGGATGTCGATCCTTTAAGAAAGAAAAGAAGAACAAGAAGAATAAGAAAAGGGTGTAAAGTGCTAGGTACCCAAACCCAGTCAAACCAAGAAATCCAAGTTCGATCAGAGTCAGGCGGAATGCTTCTACTACAAGAAGCAGGGGTACTGAAAAAGAAATTATCCTCAATACATTACCTCCCAAGATTCAAATAGACCAAGACAGAAACAAATTATTGCTTGACAAGGTAATTATATGATAACATCTTGTAATTTTTTAATTTATGATTCAACTACCTGGGTATTAGATATCGAAAGCCCTTTTAATATTTGTAATTCATTATAGGGTCTGCATGTTAGTAGAAGATTTAAAGAAGGTAAAAGATTCCTTAATGTTAGAGATAGAAGATCAGTTCCAATTCTAGCATTAGGGACTATTAAACTTGTATTCAAGTCTAATGTAATTGTTCTAAGTGAATGTTACTTTTGTCCTTTTTTTTTATTAAATATTATTTCTGTAGGCCTTTTGGCCATGTACGGTTATAAAATTTCCATAAAAAGAAATAATTTTAATATCATTATGAATGATGTTAATATGATGAATGACAACTGAACAATGGTATTTACATATTATCACAATCTGTTAGTATAATGTACACATCCAATAAACGTCCTAGAATTAGTGTTGTCTCTGATATCTATCTTTGGTAATGTAGGTTAGGTCATGTTAACAAGAACAGAATAAATAGGTTGACACAAGAAAAAATCTTCAAAGTCAGTGATTGTGATTCACTCTCAATCTGTGAGTCTCGTCTTCTTGAAAAAATAACCAAATTATCTTTAACTAGAAAAGATGAGCGAGCCAGTAAAGTTCTAAGTCTGATACATACTGATATTTATGGATCGATGAACACTAGTGTCAGAGGTAGATATTATTATTTCATTATATTTACAGATGACCTATCGAGGTATGGGCACATCTACTTAATGATACATAAGTCAGAATCATTTAAAATATTCAAACGATTCCGTAATGAAGTAGAGAAACAAACTGAAAAAAGTATTAAAACTCTTCGATCTGACTGAGAAGGAGAATATCTCTCTAGTGAGTTTCTGACATACTTAGAAGAGAATAGAATTCTCTCACAATGGACCCCTCCTGGAACACCATAGCATAATGGTGTATCGAAAAGAAGAAATCAAACTCTGTTAGATATGGTTCGATCCATGATGGACTTTACAAGTCTGCTGATTTTTTTTTGGAGATATGCACTCGAGTCAGCTTGTTATATTTTAAATAAAGTTTCGAGTAAGTCTGTAAGTAAAACACCATATGAGATGTGGACAGGGCATAAGCTAGCATGCTCTCACCTAAGAGTTTAAGGATGTCTGGCTTATGTCAAATGATTGAAAACTGACAAACTTGGACCTAGGTCTGACAAAATATCTATTTATAGGGTATCCAAAAGAGACCAAGAGATATTACTTCCATCTTGTTGATGAACAGAAGGTGTTCATCAGTAATAGGACTATCTTTTTAGAAAAGAAGTTCCTTAGTGAAGAAACTAATGCCTCAAAGATTGAACTTGATGAAGTTCGATCGATAGAAGAACCGACACAATCTAGTAAACCCATAGAGTCGAACTTGATTATATCAAATCCAAAACCTATTATAAAAATATCTTTAAAGAGATCTGATAGGGTATCGCATCAATCGAATAGATACTATAGTTTTTTAGTTTGGGACAGAGATTTAGTTGAACTCGATGAGAACAATGAGGATCCGATCACCTATATGGATGCGATGCAGAGGTCTGACTCTGATAAATGGCTGGAAGCCATGAAATCTGAAATGAAGTCTATGAAAATCAATAATGTATGGACATTGGTTGACCCACCTGAGGGGATAAAACCTATAGGGTGTAAGTAGATTTTCAAAAAAAAAAGGGATGTAGATGGGAAGGTGGAGACCTATAAAGCCCGTTTGGTTGCCAAGGGTTACCGTCAGCATTATGGTATTGACTATGATGAGACATTTTCTCCTGTGACAATGCTTAAGTCTATTCGGATTATGCTTGTGATAGCAGCATATCTACACTATGAAATCTGGCAAATAGATGTGAAAGAAATCTTCCTAAATGGAGAGATAGAAGAAGAGGTGTATATGATACAACCTGAAGGTTTCATATCCACAGATGAGTCTAAAGTGTGCAAGCTTCAAAGGTCTATCTATAGACTTAAGCAGGCTTCTTGGAGTTGGAACACACATTTTGATAAAGTGTTCAGAACGTATAGCTTCATTAAGAATGGAGAGGAACCTTACATATATAAATGGGTTAATAACTTTGTGGTAGTATTTCTTATTTTGTATGTCGATGATATTCTCTTAATCGAAAATGACATCCCTGCATTACAGGGAATAGAAGTTTGATTGTCATCATAGTTCTCTATGAAAGACTTAGGAGAAGCATCCTTCATTCTTGGGATGAAGATCTATAGAGATAGATCTAAAAGGTTGCTTAGATTATCTCAGTCGATGTACATTGATATTATGCTGAAAAGGTTCAGTATAGAGAATTTTAAGAAAAGCTATCTTTTGATAGGCCAAAAAATTTTTCTTTCGAAGAGTGATTGTCCGACAACTCCTTAAAAAGAGAGCGTATGAGTAGAATTCTATATGCTTCGGTAGTAGAATCTATTATGTACATCATGACATATACGTGACTGGATGTGGCATACTCATTAGGAGTAGTGAGCAGATACTAGTCCAATCCAGATGAGAATCACTGAAAGGTCATAAAGACCATCTTTAAGTATTTGAGAAATACTAAGGATCAGTGGCTTATCTATGGAGAATCCGACCTAAACCTTGTGGGGTTTACAGACTTCAGTTTTCAATCGGATCATAACGATAGGAAAAGCATGTCGGGATATATTTATACCCTGAATAGTGAAGCAATCTGCTGGAAAAGTTCTAAGCAGCACACTGTGGCCGACGCTACTTGTGAGGTAGAATATATCACGGCATCCGATGCTGCGAAAAAAGTTGTGTGGCTATAAAAGTTCATTAACGAGCTTGGAGTGGCACCCTCCCTTGATGGCCTCATCTTGCTGTACTGCAACAGTACTAGTGTCATTGCTCAAGCAAAGGAATCGAAGTCATATTAGTGGACCAAGCATATTTTACGTTGCTACTATCTAGTCTGAGAGATCGTAGATTGAGGTGATGTCGAGCTTCAGAAAATCGATGAAAAGGAGAACTTGACCGATCCATTTACTAAAGCCCTCGACATCAAGGAGTTCAAAGACTACAAATCAAAGATGGGTATACGATATTGCACCGATTGGCTTTAGTCCAAGTGGGAGTTGTTGGGAATTATGTCTCAAAGTCAATCGTCTGCTTGTTGATGGTTGTATTTATCATTGTAATTGTATATGAATTATTCAATTAATAAATATTATTTGACTTTTTCATCACTGTGTACATCTCATTTTGAACTCCTGTTATGTGATGAAGTTCATAGAACTATTTGATTCGATATAGGAGGATATATCATTTAGTCCTTAAATAAGTTCACGATCAAATAATATGCTATTACTAGGATAATAGACATATCAAGTGTAGGTCATTGTGTGCCATATAGATTGGTTGTCCTCATAACCAAGAAGTGTGGAGACACTGGTATAGCATGCAGATGAAATATAGGAGTACATTTCACTGAAAGTGACCAACTCCGAAGCACTTTGCTATCAAGAGTCACTCTGAAGGGATATAGGTATAAGTGTCTCTCCGATCTGAGATCACTACGGTAATTGCAAGCAACTCACTATGCTTTGGTATCGGACTATCTGAATTTTTAATTCAGTGATGAAAGATTTTTGGGCATAGTCAAGTACTTGTGAAGTCAGTGTGTGAGTCAAGATGAAATTGACCTCTCTGAATAAGTAGGAGTTAATGTATCAGTGTGTTTCAATTCAGTAAAATCTTGGCTAGGATAATCCATGTGATGGATTTTGAAAATTGAAATACAATATGGATGACCATATTCGGGTTTGTAGTTAAACCCTAAGTCACTTTGAGCATTTGGATCAAAAGGGATGAATTATACGATAACTATATTCAAATAGATTCTTGAGTGTTGCTTAGCATACATTCGGCCTATCCGGGTGTCGGATACCATTGCTAGATGGTTACTCCAATTGGTACATAAATCAGTTTCTATGCTATCGGCTTAGGTTCAAACCTATGGGATCACACATATTAGAAGTTTCTCTCCGATCACTTGGCTAATCTGAAGAGTCCCAATCAATGGGGACTCTGGTGAAGAGTCCCACTTGACGGAGACTCTGCTGAAGAGTCCCACTGGATGGAGACTCTAGAGAAGAGTCCCACTAGACTTAGACTCTATCATTAATAGAGGATTAATTAGTGATTAGATTACTAATTAGCTCAATTTGATTGAGCATTAAAGTCTAGATCAAGTCTGATTGAATTTGATTCAATCAGGTCAAGTCTGATTAGGTTATGAGATGACCTAATCGATATGGAAGAAATGATCCTGATTTGATCGGATGTATTACTTAATTAATTTATTTATTTGATCAAATTTAATTGAGATTATAAGAGCCTAATTAGATTAGATTCATCATATTTTATTTGGATCTAATTGGATTGGGTTTGAAAGAAATCCAATTGGTTAAACCCTAGAGTCCCAAATGAGTAGGACTCTATCCCTTGCGCCACCTAAATTGTCTCACTTCTTTTCTCACCATACAAAATTAGTTAGTATATGAGAAAATCAAAAAATAATCCTTCTTTTATACTCATTAAGGATAGAAATTGGTTGATTTTGATTTGAATTCATGTTAGTTTGAATTTCAACTTAAAACCTTATCCATATCCTTCCACATGTTGGCTGCTTTTGAAGGGATCTATTGTGTACAAGAAAAGGAGGTCTTTCCAACTAATTTTTATACCCAATTTCTTTGGTAATTTCCTCTTTAAGTTTGATATGGGTGAGAAAAAGTTAGAGTCGAATTGAAATTCAAAAGAGTTTGAATTGCAACAAAATCCAGCCCTTATCGTGTTTTATCTAGTTTGTGCGACGTCCATAAAAAGATCATAATTTTGTGTGCCAAAAGAAGAGAGCTCTTTACCATAAGATATCAAAAAGAAATAGGATAAAAAATACTTCTTTGGAACATAAGGATTTGATGGGTTTCCTTCCTCCTTGGCA
>NC_025999.2:47604303-47627373 GCF_000442705.2 Elaeis guineensis | reverse complement strand
GTTCGACTTAGATTGGGTTAATATGATCAAGCCTGATTGCAAGAAAAATTTGATCCTGATTCAATCAGGACTTGGACTCAACTAATTCTTAATTGGGTTAGAAATTTATGGAGATGATTAGGCTACTAATTGGATAAGGTTCATTTCTATCATTTGAAAGAAGAGTGCCCTATAAGCCAATCGTAAGTGTGTTGCGATGGAACTTTTCTTTATAATTTTTTAACTCATGAAATGATATTTATTATTTGAGGTATTGATTCATCATATTAGCTGCATCTTATTATGTCTAAGATTATAATGAATCCCAAAGATTAGGATAATGATTTTAGGAGACATGAATGGGTCATGCTAGTGAGACCTAAAATTTTAATCTTAAATATTCCTGATCGCAGGAGTATTGGGGCATCACATCCTATTTTAACGCCAATTATGAAGAGTCCAAGTTGTGGACTCTTGGTGCAAAACAGGTTCTGCGTACAAGTGTTGGCGTGGATAGAAGATAAGAGTCCTTCTGGTATGAGATTAAAATACGTGTGGTAGCCTATATCACCCTCTATCCTCTAGTACACATCTTAAAGTATGAGATGTATTTTTTTCTAAAATTTTTTGAGCAGAAAAAAATTAGAAAAAGGAAGGAAGTCCTTACGTGCAAAAGCATCACGTCTCTCTGAGATTTGGAGAGTCCTTATTTTCATTAAATGATTTTAAAATAAAATAATTTTTAGTGATAACATTCCATGTTTGAAAAAATATTTTTGATAATTTTTTTAAAATTTTTTTGGACTTATTTGGATGCCAAACAGATGTCATAAGTTCTCCTCACGCCTACACGTGTGGTGATCAGACTTTGCATGAAAGGATGTGAGAACACATCCATTTATGAGAATTTTTATCAACTTATTATATGGTCTAAAATTAAGATTGAATCTTCTATCCACATAGATTTTTAAGGATTTTTTTGATTTGAGAAGGGATGCAAAAATATCCCTTCTCTGGTCGCATGCGTAGAGCAGGATGCTGATCGACGTATCATTGACAAGGGTCCTTCTATTTGAAGGAACTCTTATCTCCGATAATCAGATCAAATAGGCCTCATGGATGAGGTGCATCTCTCTTTTTGGCATCCCTCTAGTGGCTATAAATTGGCTGGGGCACTGGGTGTCTGATGAAATTCAGAAAGAGTTTTCAATTTTGTCTCCATTGCTCTCTTTTCTTTCTTACAACCTATCTTAGTTTTAGGACAAGACTTTGAGATTTAAGACAAAGCCATATCTAATCCTAACAAAGGTTGTGAGGGTCCTAAAGAAGGAAGATCAGAAGTTCAGAGGAGGTTCTGAGACGATGGAGTCAGTTTCTTGGAGAAACTTGACCGGGGTATGAGGCTAGTCGAGTTCTAGTGGCTAGAACTCTTGAAGTAAGGTGAAGAAGGAGCACTGTCCTTGGTTCAGTTTTCATGAGGATCATCATTGGAAGGCAGATACTTGGATGCCTTGTGAAAGTTGAGATTAGCGCTACAGGTATTTTTTTTATCCTTATTTATATTTATTGTACTTTGATTATTATAGTCAAGGATTTCTGGGCATTGGGGTTTTCGGTGCATCGGATGTTTTGAATAAAAATTTTAAATACCTAACCCTTCTACTGTGCCATAGAAACCCAACAGTGGTATCAGAGCCTACCTTGATCTATATAATCAAAGGTTAGAATGTTGTCTTGATTGTGATCAAATATGAGTTTTTGGTTTGGTTCAAGTCAGGTCAAAGGTTGAATCCGATTGAACATCCAAACCCTTACATGTCTTAGAGATATGTTTTTAAATATAAAATGCATGATGCATGTATAAAATTTTTTTTAGTAGCTTAGTACTCTAATTGGGTTCATCACCAAGCTGTCCGATCATAAGAGCAAGTAGGGTTCAGAGACCCTCTCTTCCTATTAAATAGGATACTCTTATAGTGCATAGGGGTGTCATTGTGATGCCTTAATAAGAAGAACCGCGAAAAGAATATTTTGTATTCATGCAAGTTATTAGAACTTTATGCATATGTGATATGCTTGAGATGCTTAGTTATAATCATATTGAATGATTATGATTTCATATCTTAGAGATATGAAAAGATGCCATGATTAGTTGTTATGATTATTAAGATATAACTATAATAGTGCATCATTATGATTGAATTAGGTTGTGCTTGAGACCATTAAAGCCCTCATAAAAATTATATTAAGTTGTAGTGTTATGAATCAGTAGCTGACCTATTTTTTGAATCGATTAATCAATTGGTGTCTAAGGAGTGTTTCAAGTGCGATAGTTAATTAATTGGTTCCATTGCTAGTCTGGTCAAATTTATTGGTGTCTAAGAAAAGCAATGGGGGGATCCACACCAATCTTAACACTTTTCTGGCTCATTGGATTAGTTCAAATCTTGAATAAAGGTAGCTTAATATTAGAACACTACATATGCCTTCGTTCATACCTAGTCAATATCCTATAAAAAATTATAGTAAGTTTGTTATGATATCCACAAGGCTTGCTATAGGGATTGATGTGGGTTTGTCTTGACGCATATTATATGGTTTACGGTATATTTAGATATGTTGCTTTGTTGTAATATCCACAAGGGCAGTATTTTTCAGATATGACTATATAGAAATGAAAGATCTGATTTAAATAAAAATACTATAGTTTGTTGTGTATCCACAAGGCTGAGTATTTTTTGAGGCAGATTATGTTGAGAGTTGCATGAGATGCAATTGGATAGATTTTTCTATCTTTGAATTCATTGAGTTTGTTGTGATATCCACAAGGCTTCATTGAGGGATTAGGGTCTCTACCTCATTAAGAAATCAGATTAGGATTTTTTGTTTACCATAGGAGCGAGCTATGGTATCCGATAAAATAGTGGGAGACATAACTAGTTTAAAAATCCTCATCTAGTTATGCATGTCAAACATGAGTAGTCTGCTTATACTATTATTCTTTAGTTATACAGATTTAAGTCTGCATTATGGCTTCCTTATTTTCACTGCATAACATCATAAATAAAAATATGTTGATCGATCCAACTCTATGGATTGGTTGAGGAACTTGCAAATAAGGTTCGTATCAGAGAAGAACTCCGATGTTCTGGATATTCCTGATCTTGGGATGGTCAGTAATAATGAGAAGGTAAAAGATATCCTTATGGATATTAGTTATTTATTTTGTGGCAAGTTTGGACATTGGGAGTATAATTGCAAGAATAATCTGGTAAGTTCGAAGTAGGGTGCAAGTATAGCACCAAAAGGTGTGTATATGATACAAACCTATTTTTTTATTGAGTGGCTCAAACTCTGATACTTGGGTATTAGATATCACCTATGGATCACATATTTGTAATTCATTACAATGACTACAATATATCAAAGATCTAAAAAGAGGTGACCTCGAGCTTTATGGTGCAAGTGGAGAGTCCATTAGCACAGAGGCTGTGGAAACCTGTATGTTTGATTTGCCTTCGAGCAAAACTTTAGAATTAAAAGACTGTTATTACATGCAAAAGTCATTACAAATATTATTTCTATACCTTTGTTGTAAAAATAAAGTTATGAAATAAGGCTAATAGAAAATGGATGCTCCATTTTTTTTTCTAATAAATATTATGGTAGTAGTTATATTGATAACAATCTTTTAATTCATGCACTTAATGAAGATATTTTTCATATTGAAAGAAATATGAAAAGAAAGAGAGAAGATGTGAATGTCACATATCTCTGGTATTGTTGCCTTGATCATATTAGTGAGTCAAGGATTAACAAGTTATACAAAAAAATTTTGACCCATATGATTATGAATCATTGGAAACTTATAAATCTTGTCTCATGGGTAAGATGACCAAGACTCCATTTTTTGGATATGGAGAGAGGGCGAATGAGTTGTTAGCCCTAGTACATACAGATATATGTAGATCAATGACAACTCAAGTTAGAGGAGGATACTCCAATTTTATCACCTTTACAGAAGATTTATCAAGGTTTGGATATGTGTATCTTATGAAACATAAATTTAAAACCTTTGATAAGTTCAAAGAGTATCAATGTATGATCGAGAAACAAACTAAAAAAAGTGTCGAGGTTCTTCGATCTGATCGAGGGGGAGAATACTTATCCAATAAATTTTTTGATCATCTTAAAAGTAAAGGTATTCTCTCTGAATGGATCCCTCCTTATACACCCTAGTTAAATGGTGTAGCAGAAAGGAGGAATCGCACTTTGATGGATATAGTGCAGTCCATAATGTGCTTCATTAATCTTCCAATATCTTTTTAGAGATAATGCCCTAGAGATTGCCACATGCATATTAAACAGGGTGCCTTCAAAGTCTGTTACAAGCACACCATACGAGATATGGAAGGGAAGGAAGCCTAATCTTAAACATCTTAAGACTTGGGGCTGTCCTGCTTATGTCAAAAATATTTTTGGACATATGTTTAGTGCTAGATCAGATAAATGTAGGTTTGTAGGATATCCTAAGGAAACTAATGGATACTACTTCTACCACCTACTGAACAAAAAATGTTTGTTAGTAGGCACGCCATTTTTTTTTTTGAAAAATGAACTCATCCAAGAAGGAGTCAGTGGGAGAAATATTGAACTTACTGAAGTTCATGATCTACAAATCGATCCAGAAATACTAGTGGTTGGACCACAAGAAGATCCTCAATCAGAAGTACTCAAGGATGAGGTACATCCACAATACACACCTCCTCTCCGAAGGTCAAATAGAGTGCATCATGTACCTCTAAGATTTAATGACAATATGATCAACATCATTCAGGATGATGATCCACTGACCTATTTGGAAGCTGTCATGAGTAGAGACTCAGACAGATGGCTGAAAGCCATGAAATCTAAGATGGACTTGATGTATATCAACCAAGTGCGGACCTTGGTTGATGAACCTAAGGGTGTGATCCCAATATGGTGTAAGTGGATCTTCAAGAAGAAGATCGGAGCAGATGGCCAAGTAAAATCCTACAAAGCTCGATTGGTGGCAAAGGATTTCAGTCAAAGCTAAAGAATTGACTATGATAAAATCTTCTCACCAGTGGCTATGCTCAAGTCCATCCAGATTTTGCTTGCTGTAGCAGTATACTACGATTATGAGAGCTGACAGATGGATGTTAAGACTGTATTCCTCAATAGTAATCTAGAGGAAGAAGTCTATATGACTCAGCCAAAGGAATTTGTCTCAAGTGGGAGGGCAAATCAACTATGCAAGCTAAAAAGATCCATCTATGGATTAAAGCAGACTTTGAGGAGCTGGAACATCCGATTTGATATGACAGTCAAAGAGTTTGGCTTTATCAAAAATAAAGATAAACCATGTGTGTATAAGAGGAAAAGTGGGAGTACTATTCTCTTTTTGATTTTGTATGTCGATGACATACTGCTCATTGGAAATGATATCCCAATAATGCAATTGGTCAAGACTTGGCTATCGAATAAATTTTTCATAAAAGATTTGGGTGAAGCATCCTATATACTGGGTATAAAGATCTATAGAGATAGATCTAAAAGGATGTTAGACTTATCCCAGTCACGGTACATAGATCTCATATTAAAGAGGTTTAATATGGAGGCTAGTAAGAGAGGTTACTTGCCTGCAAGTCATGGTATATGTCTTTCCAAGAAAATATATCCTAAGATATTAGAGGAGAGAAAGAGGATGAATAAAATCTCTTATGCTTTGGCTACGGGATCAATTATGTATGCCATGCTCTGTACCAGACCTAATGTAGCTTATGCTTTGGGTATAGCTATCAGATTTCAAACTGATCTAAGAGAGGATCATTGGAAAGCAAATGATAGCAAGTCGATATCAGGATATTATTTATCCTAAATGATGGGGCAGTGAGTTAGAAGAGCTCCAAGCAGTAGACAGTATCTGGCTTAATTACTGAGGCAGCGTACATCGCTGCTAGTGAAGACATAAAAGAAGCTATCTAGATGAAGAAATTCATCATAGATTTAAAAGTCATTCCTAAGAATGAAGGACTAGTGTCACTCTATCATGATAACACTGGGACCATTATTCAAGTAAAGAAACCTAGATCTCATTATAGATCCAAGCACATCCTCAGACACTTCCATCTCATTAGAGACAAGATATTGTCCTTGAATGAGTAGACAGAAAGAACAATATGACTAATCCATTCACTAAGGCCATACCAAAGCAGCTATATAATCGCCAACTTAATTATATGAGATATAAAGGTGATTGGTTTTAGTGCAAGTGGGAGATTGAAAAAAGAGTGCCCTTTAAGCCGATCGTAGGTGTGTTGCAATGAAATTTTTTTTTATAATTTTTTAACTCATGAAATGATATTTATTATTTGAGGTATTGATTCATCAGATTAGCTGCATCTTTTTATGTCTAAGATTATGATGAACCCCAAAGATTAGGATAATAGTTTTAGGAGACATGAATGGATCATGCTAGTGAGATCTAAAATCTTAAAATCCTAATCTTAAACATTCTTGATCGTAGAAGCATTGAGTCAGAGATCAATATTCCAAATAGACTGGCACATTCTATGTATGCTCGATAGAGAGGGTGGCAGATCTCACTAGCCACTTGTGTGGGATACTAATACAAGGATGTGGGTGCTCATTTAGAAAATGAGTCCATTGAATTGACTTGATGAAAGAGAATATTTTTTGAAAGCCTTACTTGCATGTTAAAGATGGTTCTCTAAGTGGGAGTTGTGCAGGTAAACTTTAGACATGAGACCACCATAAAATCTTATTCACATGAACCTATATTTTGGTTCATACCCAGGCATGGTATTAAGACATGTACGGAGTGTTCTGGATATAGTGGAGTGTATATGGAGGTTGTGAGTAGGTCAACATAGAATCGATCACTCCTAGTAAGAGAAGATCACATCCTGTGTGTTGGATATAAAATACCCCCAGCCGAAGTTCGTAAAAGGCCGACCCTCCCTGGGCTCTTCCAGCTTCCGACCTTGCGTGATGTCTTTCTGAACTCCCCCGACCGTCTGAGCTTCCACAATGCCATCCGAACTTCTTCAATAATGAGCTCCCTCATTCATCTACCGGATTGCTCCAAATGCTCTCTGGGCTTCATTATCAGTCGACTTTCTACAGTGATTGGCTACCCTCTGAATCTCTTCCAGACTTCCTCCTGCCATGAGTGACTTTACTCCGAACTTCTTTCGGACTTCGTCAATGTCCGAGCTTCTCCAACAGTAGGATTTCTACAGTAACCAGACGTCATCCAAGTTTCTACGGTGGTCGACCACCTTCTGAATTTTATCTGAGCTCTTATAAGAGCCGGATCCCAGTCAAACTTCTACAGCAGATGGATTCTAGACGAATTTCTACAACGGACGGACTCCACCAGTCAAATTTTTATTCCAAACTTCTTTCAGACTTCGTCAATGATCAAGCTTCTCCAGCAGTGGGACTTCTGCAATAAGAAGTCTCCATCCTAGCTTCTACGACAACTGGTCTTCGTCTGAGCTTCTACAATAAGCGGACTTCATCCAGACTCCTACAAGAGCCGATCTCCATCCGAACTTCTACTACAGAATTGAATCCTAGACTCCTCCAACATTCGACCTTCACCAGTGTCCTCAAGACTCCTTCAACGAACGAACCTCCACAGAACCATCCGAACTCCACTGTCGGACGACCCCTTGTTGGATTCCTCATGAAATTGGACCTCTCTAGCGAACAATCTTCAGACGAGCTTCCACATTAGGCAAATCCCAGACGGACTTCTCTGGCAATCAGACTTCTACCAAACTTCACTAACAGAAGTCTCCATTTGAGCTTCTACAGCAGATGACTCCCGCCTGTAGCATCAGCGCCCAAGGCATCTGACAATAATATACTCGTCAGCAACCTCGAAAACATCCGAGCTTCTCCTAGATTACTGAGATAGAGAGCCATTTCGCTCTATCAGATGTCCCAGCCGAGCTTCAACCGTCAGGCCTGAACTCCCTAGTAATTCACGATAATGGCCACTACCCTACTCCACTACCCTACTCCACGTGGCCCCACCACTCTCTGGCAAATTGCGACAACGAACACCACTCCACTCTCCATAACAAACTCCACATGGCCCTGAATGGCCCCCTGGTGCCACTACTCTCCGTAACAAACTCTGCGTGGCCCCGAACAGTCCACTACCAGGCGGTTACAGACGTTGCTGTCAATCAGTTACACTCTCCATCTATAAAAGGGACCCCCAGATACGTTCTTCTCTAAGCTCTAAACTCTATCTCGAAACTCTGCTAAAATTCTATTCGAGTGCTCTATTTCTGTTGAGGCAGAGTACTGACTTGAGCGTCGGAGGGTCTTGCCGGAGCACCCCCACCTCCAGTTTAGACTTCCCTTGTAGATCCCAATGGCGGACGTGATCCCCTCGACTCCAGCTTCTCCGACATCGACAGAATTCTGCACCAACAGAATTGGTGCTAGAGGAAGGGCTATGTCTTCGCAGTACCCTTGTTCTTAAAGGAGTACTCAACGGGACTGTCTTCGATCATCTTCTTCGACACTTTCTTCTTCTTCTCCTACTAGATCTCCACCTGATGGCTCCTCGAAAGGCATCCACCAAGCGATCCACGACCTCCACGGCCAGATCTCAGTGAGCCCCGCAAGCTCCGATCTTGTTTCCCAGGCTCCTCCTCCTCTGGCAATGGCAGTCAACATGGAGCAGTTTGACTTGCCGGATCAGCAGGTCAGGGGCCTCACCGAAGTAGTACAGGCCATGCAACAGCAGCCACAGCAGCCGCAGGCATTAGTGCGGCTGGAAAGAGCATCACCGGAGTTTCAGAATCCGATGATCGGATGGGCCACTTGGGCCAGTCACCCTATCTTCCCCGAAAAGGGGAAGTAGAAGGCGGAGAGCCCTCCGTTCGATCATGATTCCACCCCCAGAGGGTCCCTACCTCTATTCCACCAAAAGACCCTCGAGACTCGCAGTCGAGAGGATCTCCTGGATCAAAGATTTCAGGAGATGAACCGACGGATCAAAGAGCTCCGCCATGCTCCCACTGCTTACGGTGAGGACATCTACACTGACCCTCCTTTCTCTCAAATGATCATGCAGGAACCAATCCCGTCGAACTTCAAGCTCCCCCAATTCTAGAGCTATGATGGGACCTTGGATCCGGTTGACCATCTGGAGGCCTTTCGGATAATGATGCTGCTCCATGGCGTGCCAGACGCCATCCTGTGCCGAACTTTTTGTCTACCTAGAAGGGAGCAACAAGAAATTGATACTCGACACTGAAGCCAGGTACTATCTTCTCCTTTGATCAGATGAGCCACCAGTTCGTTGCTCATTTCGTCAGCAACTGGCATTCCTGGAGAGGTTCGGAGTCCCTCATCAACATCAAGCAGAAGGAGAGAGAATCCATCCAAACTTACGTCAATCATTTTAATGCCGTCGTGTTGGAGGTCTGGAACTTGGACCAGTCAGTTGCAATGGCCACTCTGAAGGGCGGTCTTCAAAAGAACGATCTTCTATTTTTCTTGAAAAAGAAGTATCCCAGGGACTTCGCTGATCTGTTGGCTCGGGCCGAAGGCTATGCCCAAGTAGAGGAAGCCTTCAAGCTAAGACTCTATTATTAATAGAGAATTAATTAGTAATTAGGTTATTAATTGGCTCAATTTCATTGAGCAAAGAGCTTTAGATCAAGTCTGATTGAATTAGATTCAGTTCAACTTAGATTGGGTTTGATATGATCAAGCCTGATTGCAAGAAAAAATTGATCCTGATTTGATCAAGACTTGGATTCAGCTAATTCCTAATTGAGTTAGGAATTTATTATGATGATTAGACTCCTAATTAGATTAGGTTTATTTCTGTCATTAGGTTCAAATCAAATTTGATTTTGTTCAGAATCGAATTAGAAATAAAGAGTCCCAATCGGCAGGAACTCTATCCTCATCTCTTGCACCACTCTAGGACCCATGCCCGTTATCTCAATGCCAAATTGGATTTAGCTTGAGCCTTTTGGCATCATGAGAGTGGGCCTAGTAAGGGTGGGCGACAAAGGATGGTGAGTCATAATCTTATTTCCTGCCTAATTCAAATGTGATCCGAATTAGAGATAAGGTGACAAGAAGGAAAGGGTTTTTTCAAATAAGGAAGGTTATTTTGATCCTAATGATTTTTTTTAAATTTCTATGAGGTATTTTTGGGTGTGTGAGATACAAGATCTCCTCTTGATGTCAAAGACCATTTTTTGGAAATTTTGGGATGCCCAAAATTGGTTTTGGCATGGGCTCTATGGCGCCTTCCTCCCTCTGATTAAAACCGTAGACTTTTTCTATATAAAGGGGTCTCATATTTTTGATGCCCCATATTGGTTCCCTTGTTGTTTTTTACTTTTTTCAGATCTCAACCTCCTCTTCCTCTCTTCCTCCTCTAGATATCCTCTTGCTTTGGAGTATCCAAGGTGTTTGAAGAAGAAGGAAGAAATCAACCTCTGAGTTCCTTGCAAGCTAGCACTTCCAAGGATCCTGATCTACGTCGGTCTTCGTGTGGACTTTCTATAGAGGTCGAATGACTTTGTGTGATTGCAAGCAATTTGAAGGAGAGCCTCTCCAAGCATTGGACCAAAAGAGATCAAGAGACTTCAATTTGGTAATGGTTTCTAAACTTTCTTGATCTTGTATGTTGGATCTAATGGTTAGATCTTCATGGCAGCATTGATTAGATCGATGCAAGTTTTCATTTTTAGATCTAAAATGCATGTTATTTCATATCATAGGTCTTGACATGATAGTTTAGATTAGATTTTGTGCATATAATTTAAATTTAATTATTTAATCTTATTATTTTGCTACATCAAATTTTGAAATTGCATCATAGTACTACTGCTTGTTTCCTTCATCATCAGCATGGTAGAAGTAATACCCTTTGGTCTCTTTTGGATACCCTACAAATAGACACTTGTCTGACCTAGGTCCAAGCTTGTCAATTTTTAAATATTTGTTATAAGCTGGACATCCCCAAATCCTAAGGTGAGAGAGTGATGGCTTACGCTCTGTCCACATCTTATGTGGTGTTTTACTTATGGACTTACTCGAAACTTTATTTAAAATATAACAAGCCAACTCAAGTGTATATCCCAAAAAAGAGATCGACAGATTGCAAAGCCCATCATGGACCAAACCATATCTAACAGAGTTTCTCCTTTCTGATACACCATTATGCTGTGGTGTTCTAAGAGAGATCCATTATGAGAGAATCACATTCTCTTCTAAGTATGTCAGAAACTCATTGGAGAGCTATTCTCTTCTTCGATCAGACCAAAGAGTTTTAATACTCTTCCTAGCCTATTTTTTTACTTTATTATGAAATTATTTGAATATTTCAAATAATTCTGACTTATATGTCATTAAGTAGATGTGCCCATACCTCGATAGATCGTCTATAAATATAATGAAATAATAATATCTACCTCTGGTATTGGTGTTCATCAATCTACATACATCAATATGTATCAGACTTAAAACTTCACTGGCTCATTCACCTTTTCCAGTAAAAGGTGACTTGATTATTTTTTCAAGAAGACAGAACTCATAGGTTGGAAGTGATTCACAATCACTGACTTCGAAGATTCGCTCTTGTGTCAACCTGTTTATTCTATTCTTATTAACATGACCTAACCTACAGTGCTAAAGATAGATATCAGAGACATCACTAATTTTAGGATGTTTGCTGGACATGTACATTACACTAATAGGTTTGACAATATGTAAATACCATTGTTCAGCTGTCCATTCATTACATTAACATCATTCATAATGATATTAAAATTATTTTTTTTATTAAAATTTTATAACCGTACATGGCCAAGAGACCTACAGAAATAATATTCAATAAAAAGAAAGAACAAAAGTGGCATTCACTAGGAACAATTACATTGGACTTGAATACAAGTTTAATAATCCTTAATGCTAGAACTGGAACTGATCTTCCATCTCCAACATTGAGGAATCTTTCACCTTCTTCAAATCTCCTACTGACTTACAGATCCTACAACGAATTGTAAATATAAAAAAAAATTTTGATATCTAATATCCAGATAGTAGAATTACAAATTGAGAAATTATAAGTTGTTATTATATAATTATCTTATCCAGTAATAGCTTGCTTATTTCTCAGCTTGTTCGGATCCAAGGAGGTAATGTACTGAGGATAATTTCTCTTTCAGTGTCCCTACTTTTTGCAGTAGAAGCATTTCGCCTGACTCTGATCGGACTTAGATTTTTTGGTCTGACTGGGCTTGGGTGGTTCTTGTTCTTCTTCTCTTTCTTAAAGGGTCGACATCCAAAAAAAGACCCACAATATTTATCGACTCTTTGTGGAGCTGGTGATCCTTTTTAAAGTTCTGCAGCAACCCCAGCAAACCATGATAGTTGACTGCAGGCTTTGTCATTCGAAAATGAGTAAGAAAAAAAAGACAAAACTTGGGTAAAGAGTTCAGAATAGCATCTTTCCCTAGCTACCCATGCAGAGAAAAGTCGAGCTTGCTTAAGCATTCAATCATTTCAATCATGTATAGTACATGATCAATGACTGACGCTCCTTCCCTAATTCAAGTGTTGAAGATGGCACAACTAATCTTATGCCTCTCAACGTCGTCGAGTGCGCCAAAAGACTCATTCAATATTTGCAACATGTCCTGTGACTGAGCATTCTTGAAACGACAGCTGAACTCATCATTCATTACTGCCAGCATAATATAATGAACCGTAGTTCAGTCTTTGAGCTACTTCTGATAAGTATTTCTGACCGTACTACATGCATTTGGAGCTGACTCCTTGGGTGTTTGATCTGTCAACACATACAAGATCCGTTCATGCTCCAGCATAATTTTGAGCTTTCGATACCAGCTATCAAAATTTGATCGCATCAATTTATCACTATCTAATAGTGATCAGAGCGACAAGGTGGTGGCCATAACTGCAAAAGAAAAATCAAAATCTAATTAGTATATGAATTGATTAAGCTTAAAAATATCGATTTTAGCCTAAAGGTTCTTCTACTATTTTATTCAAATTAGTAGTCTCTACTTTCAATTTGAGAAATTATACTAATTTTTTAGTGGGTACTTGAATCCACATGGGTTGCACATGGGCTCGAGTGAGGCTTGGCCAATCCTTATGCACCCATGGATAGGTTCTTAACTAATTATTTTATCAAATAATTTTTAGCATTCAATTTTATCCTAGATACCTCTTCAGCAGGCGTGTGGCACCTCCACTGAATGTTCTGATTAGTTTCAACCATTAACATGCCAGAATTTGGTGCATCTAACAAATGAGTGATCAGACCCGAGTGTGGCTCGACCAATCTGACCATCATCAAAAAGATACAACTAAATCAACATATTATGAATGATAATTCTGACAGTCAGATGAGCTCCAGACGTACGGCACCTCTAATGATCATCTAAACTATTGGATTCATTATCATCTAACTTAATGGGAGGCTATGATGCAGTTATCACCATAACTATTTTATTTTAGGGACCTAACAATTTTAGAGAATTTAATTAGTTGAATTGAGAGATGAAAAAATACTTGACCAGTTAATCTTAATCCTCCCACTGACTTCACCAAGTCAGATTAAAGAAGATTAGGCACAAGCTGGTCCAACCAATCAGTTATAAATCTTCTCACTGACTTCACCAAGTCATGAAGAGGACTCACGATAAGTTGAACTAGGGGCACCTAAATCAGTCATACTAATTTTCTAGTTAGCATAGGTCAATCTCTTGTTCGAAAATATATCCTAAAGCCAATCATCTAAGAGGTAGATGATTGGAATTAGTATATGAATTATCTAATAATAATAGTTATTTGGCAGTTTCATCATAAAAATTCTATCTTCCTTAAAAGAACTCCTAAATTATGATGAAGTTCTTAGAACTATAATCAACTGATAAAGAAGGATTTATTGGATGATTCTTAAATTCTTCATGATCAAATGATAAGTTATTAACAAGGATGATAACTTATCAAGTGTAGGTCACTGTATGCCATATGCGTTGGTTATCCTCATAACTAAGTGGTGTGGAGACACTAGTATGGCATCCAGGTGAGATGTAGGAGTACATCTGCATTGAATGTGATCAATGTAACACTCTATTGTCAAGAGTAGTTAGCTAAAGCCAATGGGTATAAGTGTCTCTCTGACTTGAGATCACCACGGTGACTTGCAAGCAACTCACTGTGCTTTGATGCCGGACTGCCTGTATTTTTAATATAGGTTCGAAAAATTTTTGGGTGCAGTCAAATACTTGTGAAGTTGGTGTGTGAGTCAAGATGGGATTGACCACTCCTAATTAATTTCAGAAAGAGAATGTCTCACTGTGTTTCAATTTAGCAAAATCTAGGCCTGGATAATCCTCGTAAGGAGTCACGAGATTTGCAAAATTTTGAGACACAATAGAGATGATATATATGAGTGATTGATAGCATACTCGAAGTCGTCTTAAGTATTATTGGTCAAAAGGATGAATTATATAGTAACCATGGGTCAGGATTCTTAGAATGTTGCTTTGCATACATTCGACCTATCTGGACGTCAAGAACCATTGCTAAATGGTTACTTCGACTGGCATAGAAATTGATTCCTATGCTACTGACTTAGGTTCGAATCTATAGGGTCACATACATAAGAGGTTGTAACCTAATCAGATGGTTAATCGATGATTGAGAATCGTTCTTAGGTTAAACGATCAATGTGATTGATGTTTGACCTAATGCAAGTGTTGTAGGAAGATCAATTAGCAATTGGATTGCTAATTGGCTCAATCTAATTGAGCAATTGGGCTGAGATCAAGTCTAATTAAATTTTATTCAATTAGAATTAGTTTAGATTTCATTAGATTAAGTCTAATTGGTTTATTGGATAAGCCAATTGCAAGGGAGAACAAGTCCCTGTTCGACTAGGACTTGCATGCACCTAATTCCTAATTAAGTTAGAATTTAAATCAGAATTAAATATGATTTAATCTAATTTAATTGGACTCCTAGTTAGATTAGAAATATTATTAATTAGATTGTAATTAATTTGGATTGGGTTCAAAGTGTTTGACCTAATCTACATAAGAATCCTTGTTAGACTAGGATTCCATATCATCTCTTGCGCCACCTAAGAAATCTCAAGCCCACGCCCACTAATTAATTTTCAGATATTTTTTTATGATATCTACATTCAAGGAATATTATCTCACACCACTTATTCTAGAGATTTGAATCAGATTTGATTTGGTTCAATGTGGAAAGTGATTTGGTTTATTATGGAAAGTGGTTTAGGCTTATTCTTTTTTTGAAAGAGTCCCTCTTCACAAGGACTCTTCTCTCCTCTCTTGCACCAACTTCCCCCAAGCCTATCTTATCATTTTGTCACCCATTTTGTGGTTATTTTCATGCTCTCCACAAAATTTTTGAGGGAGGGGGCGTCCAAGAGTTGGATGCCCCATAAGTTCCTTGTTTAACTAGGACTCTTGACCTTATCTACCTCTTATATTGTTGTCGCCCCATATGAGAAGATATAGGAATCTAAAATCTGTAATTTTTTGATAGAAAAACCAGAGGAGAAAGAGAATGGCATGGGTAGTTTGAGGCACCAAGATCCTTAGAGAAGAGTCTTCAATCAAGAGATCAAAGGTTGATGTCTTGTAGAAACAAAAAGGTAAGAGAAAAGATTATTTTCTCTTATTGTTTTCTTTTCAAATTATTCTCTCTTTATTTTATATTTTTATATGATAAAAATTTGAGAGAGAAAGAGGGAAGGTGTGGTGAATTTATGCTCCAATTAGTTGGGGCACGGTGATCTAAGTTTGGACATGATCTGATCATGTTCTGATGAGAGAGAAGAAGAAAAGTAGGTCTTCTTTTAAAGTTTCTTTTAGAACCTTTCTTCTCCATAAATTATGAGATTTTTTTATGAGAAAAATCTGATATCATAAGATCTAGAAGTTAAAGAAAAATCTAGAGAAGAAGGTCTTCTCATGTTCTAGCATAGAGATATTCTCCGGACATCAATCGTTGATGTACTAAAAGAGAAGATCTGTCTTCTCTTAGGATCCTTTTCTTTTACATATTATTTTGATTTTAGGGAGGTCAAAAAGTTTGACTTCTCCCTTATTCCTCCTCATATTCTTCATCTCTTGAAATATCCAAGAGATCCAAAGAATATTTTTAGATTAACCATCCGGAGGGATCTACAAGAAGCTAGCACTTCGAGCAGATCTTCATTCGACGAACCTTCGATTTTGTTGCAGCCTCATGTGGATCACCTGTAGAGGTCGGATGCATGTGCAGCTTCAATGGAAATAAAAAAAATCAACCATAGAGTTCTCGACCTGCACCAAGATAAGAGATCTGATCTCTTCTCTAATCTAGATGTGATCTAGGTTTTAGATCTAAAACTATTTCAAATCTAGGGTATTGATTTGATCAATACCAAAGCTTTTAATTTTTTGATTTATAAATATAATATGATATATTATAGATCCTTATTGTAGGGTTTAGTAATTTGATTACATGCATTTGTAGATTAAATTATTTAATTTACATATTTCACTGTATTATATTTCAAAAATATTTTAAAATTTACAACGATCAGAGCCAGGTTCTTTTATAACATGTTTATAATTATATTAAGATAAATCTAAAAAAAATAAAATAATGATAGCACAGACTGTAGGTTGTCCTGATGTAAGGTTTACCCTTTACAGTGCAAAGGTTATCCTGGTACGTTGCGATCTAAAAAATTTAAAAGAGTTTAAATAAATCTTTCATGAATGCTTTAGATTAGATCTATTTCATTTCATGAATTTTTATGTAATGTACATAGATTAAAATCAGCCAAGAATAGGATCTTGCAAAGGTTCTATTTGCTGATCGGGCTGGCTCGACTAGCATGCCAGCTCGACTGAAAAGCTGGCTGAATTTAATTGTTTTAACCTACAATTAGTGTTTGTTAGTGAAATAAGCCTACCCATTTTTGAAATGAGTCGACCTATTTAGTGAAACAACACTAAATTGTATTAAACCTTTCAAAAGTTGAAAATAAATTTTAAAATGCCAAACTCCAACCCTCAGCCATGAACTTAATTAAAAGAATTAAGTGATTATTTAGGATCTAGGTTTGTGATTTAAAGATCCTAAGATAATTTCATAAAACATGGGTTAAAGGGTAATGGGTTAGCTTTGATCAGGTCATTAACTGGGTTAGACCTAAGGTTAGATTAAATATGGACTAAGTTAAGAAACTGATCAAACCTAATTAAAAGCTAATTAGGATTAGGTCATTTCTATAGATCAATTCAATAGTTGTAGTTGATCAAAGTCCATATATCTAACAAATGGACACTGATCGTGGCTCAGCGGCTGAGCCTGAGTCTTTAGGCAGACCAAATCAAAATTGATAAACCAGTTGGTGTCCAAGGTAAACCTGATCAGTAATTTTTAATTGGGAGCCCGCTTACCTGGCCATTTCTTATGGTGTCTAAGGCAAGCTTGGGTAGACCCTCCCACCGATCATACTTACCTGGCCAATGTGGTTAATCAGATCTTGATTAGGTTGCTCATTGATTCATGCTAACCCATGTCACATAGGAAATCAGTGACTCTGATTTCATTCGGTGAGACTGATCTAGGTGCCCATGGATCAAACTTGATCCTAGTCTATGTTAATGACTTGGGAAGTCAGTGGGAGGACTTGACTTGGTGAAGTCAGTGGGAGCAAATTGGTCCATGTCCTTTCTATCCTTAAATCACTAATAATATTAAATCTTCTAAAATTATTAGGTCCTTAAAATGACAAAGTTATGGAGATAACTGAGTCATAGCCTCCCATTAAGGTGTTTGATAATGAGTCCATTAACTCAATAATCATTGCAGACCCAAAGGCCTGGTGCCTGTTGACTAATGAAATTATTACTCATCCTATGATGACTTGAAAGTGTCTCTCTAATGGTGGTTAGGTTAGCCAACCAAAGTTAGACTTAATCATTCGTTGGTTAGATGTACCAAGAATGGTCATGTTCATGGTTGGACCTAACCGGATCCTTACAATGGAGGCCAAAGCCTACTGATTAGGTTTCTAGGGCAAAATTAAATTACCAGAAGTTGTTTGGGGAAATAATTAGTTAATATGTTAGATATGTGCCCTAGATGCCAGAT
Organism: Elaeis guineensis; assembly: GCF_000442705.2. NCBI lineage: Eukaryota > Viridiplantae > Streptophyta > Magnoliopsida > Arecales > Arecaceae > Elaeis > Elaeis guineensis. Next base: position 47,609,145 of record NC_025999.2, on the reverse strand, counting down.
TGGCTGACACATTCCTATACAAATCTAAGGGTAAATTTATAATTTTGACTATAAATCAATAAATGGGTTATTCTTCTATCACATTGTGTACATTATGTCTATGATACATCTTTGAGTTAGTAAGAATGTCAATTCATATTTTCAAGAGTTGAAAATTTAAGGCATGAATTTACATAACTAACTCATAAACAGCTCATGACCATAGAATCATCATGAGGATGGTGATCAATCTGGAAGGTTGGTGTACAATCGCTTCCTTAGGGTAGATGTGTCTTAAGTCTACGATGTGGAGACACCGGAGTGAGAGTACAGATATTCGTTGAGAACGAGAGTACTGAGTGTGACCTCCTCGAGTAGTCATAAGGAAGTCTACCTTCTCGTTGATGACTAGCTCGATGCTGCAGTTGTGTATCTAGTTCTTTGTCTTGAGGTGTATCGACAGTTCATCTTGAGTGTGTTATAGTTTGACTACACCATAACTCGATCTCCTAGCCATTCGAAATCCTGAGGTGTATGTTGGCTGTAGCACATTCATTGTAGGAACTAGGTCACACCAAGATGTGATCTATCAACCTTAGTAGATGAGAGGAGTATGTTAGATGTGTACCCTAAATGCCAGATTAGCTGACACATTCCTGTACAAATCTAAGAATAAATTTATAATTTTGACTATAAATTAATAAATGGGTTATTCTTCTATCACATTGTGTATATTGTGTCTTTGATACATCCTTTGAGTTAGTAGGAATGTCAATTCATATATTCAAGAGTTAAAAATTTAAGGCATGAATTTACATAACTAACTCATAAATAGCTCCTAACCATAGGATCATCATGAGGATGGTGATCATCCAGAAGATTAGTGTACGATCACTTTCTTAGGGTAGATGTATCTTGAGTCTACGGTGTAGAGACACCAGAGCGAGAGTACAGATATTCATTGAGAACGAGAGTACTGAGCGTGACCATATCGAGAAGTCATAAGGAAGTCTACCTTCTTGTCGATGACTAGCTCGATGCTGTAGTTGTGTGTCTAGTTCTTTGACCTGAGGTGCATCAACAGTTTACCTTGAGTGTGTTATAGTTTGACTACACCATAACTCAGTCTCCTAGCCATTCGAAACTCTGAGGTGTATGTTGGCTGTAGTATATTCATTGTAGGAACTAGGTCACACCAAGATGGGATCTATCAACCTCGGTAGATGAGAGGAGTAGTCCTATGATAATCGAAAGATCGAGTCCTTAAGCCCATGGCCATGGCAGAGTGAAATAATGGAAAAAGAGTTTTCATTGAGATTTCACATCGGGCTCGGATCGATTGATTGATTCATATGATTGATGTTGGGTTTGACGAGTTCATCTTAACCCTAATTCAGTCGGGACACATGATAGAGGAACTCAATCACATAGGTAGCTACACCGAGAGGTTCATCTTCAGTTCTGATGGGTTGCCACCACATACTGCTAGGTGTCACTGATAGATTTTGATAGCAATTAGAATGATATTGATGATCGATCATTCTAATTGTCTGAATTCGAAGAGTTCTGATCCATCGAAAGGAGTTTCGATGATGTCGATAATGAGATCATGACATGTCTCATTACCATACAAAATTGAACCTAACTGGATCACACGAACAAGGGTTAGGGTTTGGATGTCATCAATTGGGCTAACCCAATTAATTTGGATAAGATCCAATTAGGTTCAAGGAAATCATGCTAGCACACGATTGAGCCTAACTTTCTCCTCGTGTAATCTTTTCTATCTTGACTGAGCCAAATGTGATTTGACTCACCCAAAGAATTTTGAGAAGGTTTCTCTCAGATTAAATAAAGCTTGTCCAGCTTAAAAAAGGCTCATCTTAATTCATGAGATGAATTTAAGACGAGCACCTGCTAATTCCTGTCACCTACCAATTTTATTTTAGGACATCTGTCAAATGTTGACATATGGGTCTTAAACTGAAGAGAGCTCATTGAAAGATTTTTGTGGAGTGTCCACATGCCAAAACCACATTGAATTAGGTGCCATAATCAGATTATGGCGTGAGCCCAATTGGATTAAAGTGGGCGCCCCAAATGGATAAGGATGAAGAGTCTTGATTAACATGGACTCTTTGGTGCCAACCCTTGCTTGTGCTTATCCAAAGTTGGTGCCAACATAGGAGAGAGGGTACGGGTTCTTATCTGATGTGATCAAATAATATCACTCCACCAATCAAAATTTTTCTAGAATTAATTAGAATTTTTTGATTGGTCGAATGATGTGGCACTGCACATCGCAGCAGGGACTATATAAACCCTGTCTGCGCCTAGGGTTTTAAGTTATTGTGAAAAACCATCAAAGCTGCCACCCCCTCCCTTCTTCTCTATATCTTCCCTACTCTCCTATCTCCCCTCTTTATGTCCAAAGAGTTGGACATCCATCTGGCAAAGGTCCAAGGCGTGGTGATGCCTGGAACAGGAAGGCTGCAAGACATCTTCGACAGGCTGCTGTTCCAACTTCAGAAGGAGTTCTGAAGTACTTCCAAATCAGATAGAGATCTGATTCCTGGAGCATAGATTTATAAGAAGAAGACATTCAAGGTCCTACCTAAGCAGATACCGATAGAGGCCAGGTGCTTGCATGGCTATATCAGAACCTCGGGCTGTGCTAAGATCATCTATAGGGTAATCAGATTACCCTTAAGGTATGTCTATACGTTTCATACTTTTAGATTTAATCTTAGATTTTAAATATTAGATAATAAAATTAGATCTAATAGATATTAGATCTAAAATAGTGTAGGATAAAATTTTTAAATTATTCCACCCTAGATTTGATGAAATCTGGAAGATCCTACAAAGAAAAAAAGTAATTTTTCCTTCAACTGGTATTAGAGCTAAATTTTTGGCTCTACTTCAGATCTAATTTAGATCTAATTTTTATATTTATTTATCTAATATTTAAAAAATTTTAAATATCACATCAGATATGATAAGATCTAAAATTAAAATATTTAAAATTAAATCTAAGAAGATCTAACATGCATGGGATGCATGATTAGACTAGGATTAGTTGAATCCATGAATAGTCTTAAGTTTTATATTTTAATGAGATTAAAATATGAATTAAATTTAATTTATTCTTTATTTTTTTGATATTATAATTATTATAATTAGATCAAAAAATAAAAAATAAAATTTTATTTTTTTCATAAAATTGATCTGTTGCATGCCTAGACTAGTTATAGAATTGTTCCACTAACTTATCTAGAATAAATTTAATTTTGAATAGTTCAATTTAAATCTTATTTTTTGGATATTATATGTGATATTTTAGATCTGAAAGTATATTAATTAGATCAATTTTTGATACATGAGATATATGCAAAGTATGTATTAGTTAGATCTTAAATTGTATATGAGATATGTAAATTTAGATCTAACTAGTTTTGTAGTTAAATTTATATTTTTGATTAAGGTGTTCCTTATGGCCGTCCGGTCATAAGAATGAAGTAGGGTTTTAAGATCCTCTCTTCTCATTCAATGAGGTGTTCATATGACGTGTAGGGGTGCCGCACGTTCATCCTTAATCAGAAATCAAAACTTACTTTTCTGCAAAACCCTAGATCCTAAAACCCTAGGATTTATTTTACATGCTTTATTTATGAACCCAAACTTAATTAATTAATTAAGCTTATAAAATTAAATTGGATCTAAAATTGAGAATTTCAGATCTAAGACAGTTTCATAAAATTGGGATCAGGTTTGAGTAGCTCAATTAGGTCTAGCGGTTGATCAAACTGAATCAAGAGTTGGTTAGGTAGGATCATAAAAGCTAATAATTGACCAGCCTAATAAAATTAAGTCTGGGTCAAGGTCGAATCATATTTAGATATGACTCAATCAAGTTAAGACCTAATTTAGCTCAAAGGTTACAGCCTGGATTATAGGCTAACCCAATTAGTTCTGGTTCGACAATTTGGTGTCTAAGGTAAGTTGGGCAGATGCAATCGACTGATTTTTAATTAAGAGCTACTCGACTCGAATGCATTCTTGTCAAGTTAATGGCATATCCCTCCCACCGATCTCACTTACCTGGCCATATGTGTCGACTCAGTTCTGATTAGAGGTGGCTAACAATTCGAGCTAACCCATGCCACAAGGTTAGTTATAATTGTTATGACTATGTCAAGTCAAGTTTAATGAGACCTAAATCAAATCTCCTAAGAAAATATTAAGTCTAGGTCTTCCACCATTATGGATGTGCGAGCCCTTCTCAGGGTTGATTGCTCTCGGCTGGATACAGTGGCTCAGTTGCATCGGGAAGATGTAACCATGTCCATTAGGCATTGGATGCTACAAATTAGAGGATGGGTTGGGCTCAATATTTCGGATACGGTGAGGGACCCGATCAGGAATCTAGTTCATGCAAATTATGGGTTTGACTTAACTAAGGATTGGAGCAATATCCCGGGTACGGTGAGCTTCATGAATTAGAGACCAAGTTTTGGGTGCACCATGATTAGAGAATCATTGGACAAGAGTTGTCCACTCATCGGTTGATCCATCACCAATAACTGTTAGGTGAGGTGGTGAGCCAGTCGGTGAGACCGCACCACCCACTAAAAATCACTGATCACAGAGATTTTCACATCTCTACCAAGGGAGTGTAGGGATCTAAGAAAATAATGGAAGCCTAATTTATTTAAAAATGAAACCCCTAAACAAATTAGTTAAGTCTGATTACAAAATCTAACTAGAAACTTTCAACTCTCTACAGGAAACATGTCTACCTCCAACCCGCTGACCAAAATACTAGACATCCACAGATTGACTGGACCCAATTTCAAAGACTGG